>NC_050444.1:161396802-161676802 GCF_903995425.1 Onychomys torridus
TGGGGGATGCTGGTAGAGGTTACCTGGTGAAGAGGTGGCATGCAGATGCTGTCAGTCAGGAGGCATCACCAAACTGCCAGTGGGATCCAAGGCCTGAAGCAGTGCATCCTGTCCTCTGTACATCCCTCCTCCACCCCAGTATGGCTCTGTCCCCAATGTGGTCAGCAGCGTCCTCGCTGTCTCTCTGCAAATCTGGTAAAGGAATTGGGCTTGTCATTCCTTTCATGCACTACAACTTTAACCCCAAGGCCCACAGCACAGTAACTTTGCAGACACTCTATAAGCAAAATATCCAGAAGATCTCTGGATACTACCCACCTGAGCTGAGCTTGGAGCTGAAGATAGTAAGACCTAGAGGAGAGCTGACTTTCCCAAGGACACAGAAGGCTCAGGGCTGACCTGGGATCCCCTAGGACATGTTCCAACCTGGCATATGGGGTAAAAATGAGATCATCAGCGCTGGACCCACCAGGTGCCCCAATGGTGAAATGGGACAAGGTAAAGAAACTGGGAATCTGGAGGGGACTCAGGCCTGGGATCCTCAGGGCCCTGAGCAAAGCCCGGTGGATACCAGGCAATTCTGCTTCATTCCCTTTGCGCGCCTCTGCAGCACCCCTGGTTTACAACTGTCTCCGGGCAACACGCCAAGGGGAGAAGCCATTCTGCTGCTTTTATAGTTCCTCCTCTGCGATTCTGGAAAATCAGGGCCACTTGGGTCTGGCGGCTCTCTGTCTGGTTATTAGTGCTGTAATTCAGACTTTATCCAGCAGGTGGCTCCCAAGGACACGGGAAGGAAATGGAGTTGCTGCATTCAGCCTGGCAAAGCGGTTTACAAGAAAGGGGTTTTCAGTTTCCCATGGTCGGGTGAGTTGAAAGCAGACAATTGTTTCAAAATTTTCATTCAATTAATAGGAACAAGAAGTGTGCTTAGAATTTTCTGGAACAGTTTGGTATCTGTGCTCTCTTCTGAGCCCACCCCACTCTTATTTTTGCAATACAGAGTGCTTATTTGTAGGAATTTCACAGCCTGTTCTCAGAGCTGATCCAACCTGTCCTTTCTGTATCAGTAATTACTAGAATTTTAGCAATATTCCCAAGGAAGGTCTATCATTCTATAGGGTGGCAACAGCAGGTTCTGAACTCAGCTTCTGGTGATCCCCTTCCAGGGCTCTGTCTACCCCAGGCTTGCCGAATAGCACCAAAGACAGACGAGTGGACGGCCCCACAGGAATCCACCCGGGCTTTGGTGTCGCTTTTATGCCATCAAGGATCTGTCTTTCGGTCTTTGGGAGCTTGTGTTGGGAGTCTCAGCTCACTTTCGCATCCAGAGAGGTCCCTGTTTCTTCTCAAATGGTTCCTTGTCTTCCTCACACCTGGGTGGAGGTGAATTACTGCGATTCTCTAGAAATAGACCCATTTGCCTAAGTCAGACTGTCTTGCTTTTGTAGGCTATGCAGTGTCTGAGTTGGATGCTTGAGTCTTGGTCACTTCCGGTTTAGGATCAAGTGAGAGCGTGTACTTCAGCTGCCCGAGTGCACTGCAGAACGGGAGAGCTGCCAGACCCCTGCTGAGTTCTAGGTGGCGTTTAAGTGACCTTGACAGGGTTGCAGAGAAGTAAGCAAGAAACTTGAACAGAACAGAGTTGCCTTAAATGGGACCAATAAGTGAATGAGAGTTTGGTTTGTTTTTTTTTTAACATTCCTTTAAAAAATATTTTTATTCCTTGTTTGAGTCGGGATACATACACATGGATGTCAGAAGATAACCAGCAGGGGTTGGTTCTCTCCTGCTTTCTATCCGGTAGGTTCTGGGGATTGAACTCAAAGTCATCATGTTTAGTGGCAAGCACTTTAAGCCATCTTTCTGGCCCTGCTTGACTCACTAATGATGCAAAATCATTACATCTTCCACAGAATTCTTCACAGTTACCCCTCTTCTTGGATGCCGCTGGCTTTGAACTCAAAGTAACTCTCATGATTGAGGAAGCATACTTCCTGAGTGCTAGAATTACAGGCACACGCCACCAACATTCAGTTGTACCCTCTTAGCAGCCCAGCTTAACATAAAGAATGGGTTGGGGGTTGAGGTTGCACCTGTGAAGGAGAACACTTGGCCAGCATGCTCGAGGCTTTGGTTTCAACCCCCAGCACTCAATAAAGAATGGAAGGAAGAAAGAATAGTTGATTGCGTATCTGCTGTCATGAGATTCATGGGAGGCTGTATGGACAGCAAGGCCTCAATGCCTTTAGAAAACATCAGGAAGGGGGTGGCTCAGCAGGTAAAGACGCTTGCTGCCAAGCCTGCTGACCTGTGTTGACTCCCAAGACCCCCAGCGGAAGGTGAGAATTGACTCCCACAAGGTGAGCTCTCAGCTCTACACTCATAGTGGGGCAGTCCCCTCACACTCATACTAAATAAACTAATCAATCAACAAAAGCTTAAGTCAATGTAGGGAGGAAGGCTAGTGATGTAGCTCAGTTAACAGTGTTTCTCCTGTTTGCACAGCCCCTCGGTCGACAGGAATGGAGAGAGGTTGGTGGACCATTCCTATAACCCTAGCATTGGAGAGAAGCAGGAGAGTTTTGTGGTACCTCCACATGCTAGGCAAGCATTCTCTACCACTGAGCTATATCCTCAGATCTTTATTTATTGTTTCATTTTTATATTTTAGGACAGGGTCTAGCTAAGTTACCCAGGGTGGTCTTGAACTCACTGTGTAGCCTAGGCAAGCCTTGTGGTTTTCCTGCCTCAGCTCCCTGAGCTGCTGGGATGACAGGCTTGAATCATCTTGCCTGACAAGATTGCGAGTCTGAGACAAACCTGGTATTACACAGAAGTTCATAGTCATCGTGAGCTGCATGGTGAGACTCTTGTAAAAGAGCAAAACAAACAAGTCAACAGCAGACTGGATGGTCTACTGTTTGCCTGCCACGTTCAAGGCTTGGGGTTCCATCCCAGCTCAAGGGTGTGTGTGTGTGTGTGTGTGTGTGTGCATGCGCATGTGTATGAATCAATATCATTGTACTTTATCACAACAAAAGACCAACTCTTCTCTGGATGACAGAGCTGGGGTAGCTCCTGCCTGCTCCTTCTTGGTCCATGTCCTGGGAGGAAGTATTGCTGACCAACACATGGAGTCCTGGGGCTCAGCTCTCCTTTCCACAGTTCCTGTGCCCATCCCTGTGGCTTCTGTTCTTACACATCTTGTCTGCTGGGGGTGGGGCTATTCTCCTGGGCCTGGTGTGTTTTATAGCACTCTAAGTAAACAGCACAATTACACCACGCTTCGGTTATATGTAAGAAAAGCATTCCATTTCAATGTTTAAATCATGCGGTTTTTTTAATGCTGTTTTGACATTTCTTTCTTTGGTAACATTCCAAGTCCCCTAAGATGTGGCAGTGGCTTCAATGCCTCATATCATCTGATATACTGTGCCCACCCCCCATCTCCCTTTTGTGATCCAAAGGTCACCTTGTCCTGCAGTCCAAATCTTGTAAATAGCCCATTTGAAGTCTCCAAGAGTCTGGGCTGCCCCTGCATGATAATAGGATGTTTGTTTTGTTTTGTTTTTTGCTTAAGACAGGGTCACAGTATGCAGTTCCTGGCCTGAAACTCACTATGTAGATCAGGCTGGTCTTGAACTCAGATCTGTCTGCCTCTACCTCTACCTCCAAAATGCTGAGATTAAGTGTGTGAAAACATACTGGGCAAATTTCAGTTATTTCACATCAACAACCATCATAAGTAATTTCTTCTAAACATAAACTTGGCTTTTCTTCCAAACGGGAGTCAGATGTGGCCAGCTCACGATAAAACTGCATGATGGAGCTGGTGTGTGCCTGAGGGTCCAGCTACTCAGGAGGCTGAAGCAGGAGGACAAAAGTTCAAGGCCACCTGGGCAACTTAGTGGGCGAGCGCCTGTCTCAAATTAATACCCCCCAACTTAAAAATCAAAACCACCAACAACAAAAATTTGAAGAGCTGGGATGTAACTCAGTCAATAGAGTACTTGGCTAGCATGTGGGAGACCTGAGTTGGTACCATATGTGTTGGTAAGGTGCAGGGTCCTTCAGTGACATCCCAAGACTGCAGCCCCTTAGCTAAAAGGTAGGAGAGTATTCCTACTGGGGGGGTGGGGAGCAGGAGGGTGGAGAGTTGTCTGCCTCGGAGCCCAGCAGTCACCTTGATATGTACCTGGCCCAGGGGTGGGTTTCACCTTCCTTCCTAACTGCAATGTCTGTTTGCTTCTTTAGGTCCTGGTGGTGGCCCGAAGTGGCTTCTGTTCCAACACGTTCCTGCAGAGTGAGAGACACGCAGCTTCAGCCTGGAAGCCGGTGAGTGCTCTTACCTCTCTGGCCAGGAATCTGGATGCTGTCTACGTGCAGTTTTCTGACAGCTATGTTAACCGTTCTCCCTATTTGGAGAAGACAGGGTGGGGCTAAGCCTGCTGCTTCCTGCATCCCCGGAACTCTGCAGGTCTGTCTGTTAGAGAATTGGATGGTAGTGCGGGCAGGGCAGAAGGACCCTGTCTTGGGGAGTTGTGGGAGTCCTCCCTGATGGTTTCATGTTGGAAATACTCCATCCTAGGATCTGGGGCTGTTATCTCTGGCTCGCCCTTTGGGCCTCTACTGCCCCTTTAGAGCAATTGTGTGGGCAATCTTTAGCTGAGCTCTAATTTAGTGAGTATCCTATCTCTAGCCTAGACACCCCTACATCTCCCTCCTCCCCCCACTCCAGGACCTCAAAGCCAGGTGTCACCCTCTGTCCTACAGAACAACCCCAAGTCCCTCCTGGCACAGTCCTTCTTCTGTTCCCCGACTCATTAATTGATAGAATCCGACAGGAACATACATGAGAGATCAGGTGTCGGTACTGTTTGAATTAGGAGAGAACTGTGTGCCTTCTATGTCCCTTTGGTGAAAGGAAATGAGTCGGGGTGGGCAGGGGGCACCGGGTTGCAGCTTGGCTGATAGAGCACTTACCTAGTCTTGTGCAGAGCCCCAAGTGCCATCCCCAGTGCTGGCTAAACTTGCATAGCAGCACTCAAGAAGCAGAGTCACAAGGCTCACAAGTTTACGGTCAACCTCAGTGACAGTGAACTCAAGGTCAGTCTGGACCACAAGAGACCATGTCTCAAAAAGAAAAAGAAGGCCCAGGGTGGTGGCGAAAGCCTTGAATCCCAGCACTTGATAGGCAGAGGCAGAAGGGTCTCAATGAGTTCAGGCCAGCCTGGTCTACATTTCAAGATCCAGGATAATCAGGACTACAAAGAGAGACCCTGTCTCAAAAGAACAAAACAAAACAAACAAACAACAACAAAAACAAACAAACAAAAAGAAAAGGAGAACCTGAGGCCAGCAAAATGATTCAGTAAGTAAGAGTGCTTGCTGCCGGGGCTGGAGAGGTGGCTCAGTGGTTAGGAGCATTGACAGCTCTTCTAGAGGACCTGGGTTCAGTTCCCAGCACCCACATGGCAGCGAACCACTGTCTGTAATTGCAACTCCAGGGGCTCCAACACCTTCACACAGACACACATGCAGGCAAAAACACCAACACATATTTAAAAAAAACAAACAAGTGCTTGCCACCAAACATGACGACCTGAGTTCAGTCTCCAGAACCATGAGATCAAGGAAGAGAGCTGACTTCTGCAAGTTGCCCTTTGACCTCTACATGTGGGCTTTATATGCTGTGGCATCTGTCGCTACCTCCTCAATACAGAGCCTGGGGACTGAGGAAGAATCTGCATTCAGGATCGTCACTGTGGTGCCCTAAGATGTGCTGCCCATTCAGGGAAGGCTCAGTACTGTGGGATGAAAGGGCTGAGACAATCCATTGCTCGTATTACAGATGAGGAAATCGAGGTTCAGGAAGATTAAATAAATGTTTCAAAGGTCACTGTGAAGCAGCTAAGTGCGTGTAGGAGAGAACTGACTTCCAAAAGTTGTTCTCTGATTGCCACACACAGTTGCAAGTTGTCCTCTGAACACACACACACACACACACACACACACACACACACACACACACCATAAAAGTAAATAAATAAGTGTAAGAAGAAAGAAGAGGTCAAGGAGAGAAAACTTGTATGGTGATACAAGTCTGTAATCCCAACTCTTGGGAGTTGGAGGCGGGAGATCAGGAGTTCAAGGTCATCCTCAGCTACATAGTACATTTGAAGCCAGCCTGACATTTGAAACTATATCTCTCTGGAGTTTGTTGTGGGCAAGTTCATTTAGGTTTTGACTCTTGGTGAGATGAGGACCCATGGGAAGGTTTTCCATAAAGGAATCATGTGAGTTGCCCCCCCCCCCATTTTATATACATAACTCCTGTCCTGGATGCTTACTGTGCTGAACTTGGACTCCGGAGAGCAAGGGTCAAGTGAAACCAGGTAGGACACCATGACAGTCACATGCAAAGACAAGGACAAAATAGAGTTCCAAAGACCAGGAAGCAGAAGCCACTCCCTGGGTCTGATGTGCGGCCAGCCCTCCAGACTGGGGACTTGGACTCAATGGTTAGATTGATTGATGAGGAGGTCCCTTGAGACCTTGACAATAGATCAGACAAGATCTTTTGTTTGTTTGTTTTCTTTTTACATTCTGAGTGTGTGAGAGATTCATATACTCATGTTTACATATGTGCAGGAACACGTGGGGGGTGTACTGCACATGAGTATGTGTATACGTGGGACCCTGAGGTTAATGTTAGGAGTCATTCTCAAAGGTTTTCCGCCTTATTCTGTGAGGCAGGGTCTCTCACTCAAACCCAGAGCTCACCAATATGGCCAGTCTAGAGACCTCTGGTCTCCACCTGCCAAGGCTGGAATTACAGGTTGGCCAACATGCCCATCCAGCATTTAGGTGGGTCCTGGGGATTTGAACTCTGGTCCCCACATTTCGGTAGCAAGTGCTTGATCAGCAAGCTGTCTCCCCAGCCCATCCATGGGTTGTGTTGTTTTTGTTTTGAGTTTTGAGACAGGCTCTTTTGTTTGTTTGTTTATTTGTTTGTTTTGTTTTTCGAGACAGGGTTTCTCTGTAGCTTTGGAGCCTGTCCTGGGACTAGCTCTCTAGACCAGGCTGGCCTTGAACTCACAGAGATCCACCTGCCTCTGCCTCCCGAGTGCTGGGATTACAGGCTCTTCTTATATAACCCTGAAACTGGCAATCCTTCTGCCTCAGAGTCTTGTGTTCTGGGATCACAGGAACATACCACCACACAGGATTTGAAGCAGGCTTTAATACTACCTCCCTAGACCCACTAGACATGAAATTAAGGATCTCTCAGACTTGAGGTGTGGGGTGGGGTCAGGGCAGCAAGGTGAATGGGGTGCTGGTGAGTGGACTATCCGATCTATAGACCCCATTGGTTGGTGTAATGGGGGTGGCTGGACTCCACCATGAACTTCTTGCAGAAATGACTTCCAATCCCTAGTCTACAGATCCACTGGATCCCATGCTAATCCTATTGTGATCAATAGGACAGATGTGTTAGCTGCCAGGCACAAGGACCCATCTGAACTTTAAAAATAACCTAGTAGGGGAATTAAAGATGGTTTAGTGGATAAAAGTGTTTGGCACACAAGTATTAGGACCTGAGTTCCAATCCCAGAACCCATGGAAAAGCAAGACATGTAGCCAAGTGTCTGTAACCCCTGAGCTCCTATGAGGAGATGGGTAACAGATTCGGGAGAATCCCAAAAGCTTGTCTGAAATATACCGTGGCAAACAAGAGACCTTATCTCAAGATGGAAGGAGGTGGCTGATAATTGAGGTTGTCCTCTGACAACCTGAGATTGCCTAGATTCACACACAAGAATGTACACACACACACACACACACACACACACACACACACAGAGAGAGAGAGAGAGAGAGAGAGAGAGAGAGAGAGAGAGAGAGAGAGTTTTATAAAAATAATAATTTGCTAGGGCTGAGGTATAGCTTGGTTGATAGAATGCTTGACTCGTGTTCACAAAGTCCTGGGTTCAAGCCCCAGTACTGCAGAAAGTGGTCGTGGCAGGCTATAGAGGTACCTGCACTTACAGAAGACCTGGGTTTGTTGCCCAGAGCCCACATGGTGGCTCACAGCCCTCTGTTACTCCAGTTGTCTGATGTCCTCTTCTGACTTCTACAAGCATTGTACTAATGGCATGCACATATAGAATGTGCAAGCAGACGCTCATACACAGAAGTAAATGGAATGTAGTGGCCCGGGCCTGTACTCTGAAACATCAGCTGCTAGAGGCAGGAGGATCCGAAGTTCAAGGTCATCCATCTGATACACAGGGAGTTCAAGGGTAGCTGGGCTAAATGTGACCCTATCTCAGAAAAGAAAATTCTTTTTAAAAGAAAGAAAAGCATCTGTTCCTCCCTTTCAGGCATCATTCTTGTGCTGCGTTCAGATGTCTGGGTTGTAATCAAAAGCACACTGGCGTTTGCTTATTTTTTCCTTTTCTTTTTTTTTTTTTTCTTTTAAGAGATTTATTTATTTATTTTATGTTTGCTTTTTTTCTAACTGCTTCTTTGATCAGTCTTTATCCAAATAAGCTGTCCCAAATTACTTGGCAAAACGGTTTTTTTAAGGTCTTCTTTCTTTCTTCCTTTCTTTTTTTTTAGTTTTTAGTTGTTAGAGGTCTTGTTAGGGAGCCCAGCTGACCTCAGATTCATAGTGATCCTCCTGCCTCGGCCTCCAGCCATGCCTGCAAGTAATACAGGAACTCACAGGAGCCTGTGGAGAGGTCAAAGGACAGATTTTACAAGTTGATCCTCTCCTCCTCCCATGTGGGATCTAGGGCTCAAACTCAGTTCCTCAGGAATTTGCAGCAAGCAACTTTACCCACTGAGCCATCTTGTCAGCCCAGATCTGGGAACTGCATGGAGCTGTAGAGAAAGGAAATTTGATACAGACCTTCAGATGCAGGATAGTCTTGGCCAATGGAGTTTATGTGTCTGTATGCTTATTGATGAAATAACTATCCATCTAGCTACTGACTGATAATCAGTTTTGTCTTAGAGCGAGGCTCTCCTTGGTCCCTAATCAGAAAAAGGCTGATCTGACTCAGGAGCCACAGGGCAGCTTTAGGACCTGGCAAATTGGCAAGACCTTCAGGCTGCTGGAGTTCAAGTGTCCAAAGACAGTTCTGGGCACACAGTGAACATCACTGAAGTTGGCACAGTGTGCCAGATGGTTTCGGTTTTTAATCTGGTGTGATCTGTTTGCCAAGCCAAGTCAAGATGGCTTTGTTATCAGAGACAAAGCCAGGAGAGTGTGCTTGATGAAGGCCATGGGTCTCTGTGTGCTCTGTAGGCTCCTTGGAGCACCTCTACCTATGCCACAAGTATGTGCACTGGCCTGTGTGTCTCTACATCCAACATTACTCTGATGGAGGCAGTAGTGAAGAAAGCCCCTTTCCCAAGCCACTGTTGTTCTGCAGGGTCCAGTTTGGGGTGGTATCCCTGGAGTCCTGTCTGAGGGAGGGAAGAAACCAGCTGCCCAGGTCTCTTGACTCAGGGCCTCAGATCAGCTACAGCCATAGGATGACTGATTTCTTGTCACCTACAAACAAATGAGAGCTTCTAGGCTAGGGGAGTGGGTAGACTTTCAGGGAACCAGCAGGGTTGAAAAGAAATAATGCAAAGGTGGCTTTGTCACCCTCCCCGCCCCCCCCCCCACTTTTGGTTTTTCCAGACAGGTTTTCACTGCGTAGCTCTGGCTGGCCTGGAACTCACTTTGTAGACCAGGCTGGCCTTGAACTCACAGAGATCCAGCTGCCTCTGCCTCCTGAGTGCTGGGATTAAAGGTGTGTGCCATCATTGCCTGGACCCCCTTCCCTTATTGATGCTAGGGAAAAAATATGGGGCCTTTGATGCTGGACAAGTACACTACTTCTAAGGCCCCTTTTCTTTTAAATCCCCCCCCCCCCAAGACAGGGTTTCTCTGTGTAGCTTTGCGCCTTTCCTGGAACTCATTCTGTAGCCCAGGCTGGCCTTGAACTCACAGAGATCTGCCTGACTCTGCCTCCCGAGTGCAGGGATTAAAGGTGTGCACCACACCACCGCCCGGCTTATTCCTTTTCAATCTTTGTGCATGTGAGTGTGTGCATGTGAGTGTGTGTGTGTGTGTGTGTGTGTGTGTGTGTGTGTGTGTGTTGCTGTGTGCACACCATAGCACAGGTGTAGAGGTCAGAGGACAGCCTCAGGTCCTCATCTTCCACCTTGTTTGAGACATGGCCTCTTGTTTTTGTTACTGGCCCAAGAACTTGCTTGGAGTCTCCTGTCCCCACCTCCCATCTCACCTCAGGAATGCTAGGGTTACAGATGCATGCATCCTCCCAAACAACGATACTAACTGGGGGCCAAGCATTCAAATGCTCCAGACTGTGGGGAATATGACATTCAAACCACCATATTATACAACCATCACTGTTCTTTATCCTAGAACATTTTCAAACTCCTTTGAAAATCGTCCCTTTCATACACAGTATCTGCATAGGAGATCAGTGTTCCTTGACTTCCTGGATGACTTAGATGCAGAAACATCTGGAGCACTCTATAGATCATGTTAGAGAGGGAAAGTGGGCAGTAGCCATAACTACTTCTGGCATCAGTGGTCGTATAGGAGACACCAAGGTTTCCTGGAGCACCATATGACAGCTGTGTTTGGGGACATGGGCTGGTGTACCTGGGGGCTCAGCTGACATTGTTCATGCTTCTCTGAAATTCCCTGTCTCTAGAGACCTCCTAAGTCACCTAGAGGCCAGGTGTGTGGCTCCAAGTGTGCATGATTATTGTAACGTTCTACAACAAAAACTGAGGAGAGGTAGGACTGAGCTCGTCTATCAGAGAGGCCTCCCTAAAACGGTCCTTCGCCACATATCAAAGCACATCTCTGTCAGTCCAGCACGCAGGGAGCTGAGGCAGGAGGACCATGAGTTCAAAGCTAGCCTGTGCCACATGGCCTCAAAAACAAATCAAAAACAAACAAAACCAAGAGCTGGGGATCTGCTTCTTGGCAGGAGCAAGGCCTGGGGTTTGTTCCCCACCATAAGGGAAAAAAATCTTATTTTTACAGTGACGTTTTTAGGCAGAAAAAGGGACCTTGACTGACGTAGCCCCCAAGGATGGAAAAGTGAGTAGGAATTGGGCTTTCTTAGTTTTCTCCAGGTGGAATCTGGTACCTATACAGTGTGTCTATCTGACTGTTAGCTGCTCACCCACATC
The DNA here is from genome assembly GCF_903995425.1 of Onychomys torridus. Taxonomy (NCBI): domain Eukaryota; kingdom Metazoa; phylum Chordata; class Mammalia; order Rodentia; family Cricetidae; genus Onychomys; species Onychomys torridus. The sequence goes on from NC_050444.1 coordinate 161,408,029, forward strand.
AAGGCATTTGGTAGTTCTCAGAGAAAAGTAGGGTACAGAAGAGCCAGTGGGGATGGAGCACCCAGATATGAGTGCTCCTGTGGGTCTGTCCCTGCGGAGAACAGAATGAAGGGTGTTCTTCAAGCCAGTGACATAGCAGGTGCTCCCCAGAGGCTCATTAGCTGAGTGGGTGGATGCATGGGGATGTCTGCTGGTGTTGGCGATTACTGCAGTCCTTGTGACCCACCCCCTCCCCAAGGGAGGGCTCCTGTAGTCATTCATGCTCTCCCTCACTGTGACAAGGGCAAGTTTTGCTTTCTGGGCCTCACCTGTAAATTAGAAAGGACCAGGGGTCATCTCAAAAGATTCTTTAAAAAAACTGACCAACCCCCCCCCCAAAGTTAAGATGATGCCTAGTGCTACAAGAGTCCACATGAGGAAAGCTCTCTCTCTCTCTCTCTCTCTCTCTCTCTCTCTCTCTCTCTCTCTGTGTGTGTGTGTGTATATGTGTGTGAACTCATTAGTGCCAAAGGTCACACAGTGAGTCAGAAGGGGAACCTACTTTGCCTGTCCACAAAACCTTGCCCTAGCTTCATGTGATGGAACACCTATTTAATCTCAGTGCTCAGGAGACAGAGGCAGGCAGATCTCTGGGCGTTTAAAGTCAACCTGGTCTACATAGTGAGTCCTAGGCTAGCCAGGCTTCCATAGAGAGACCCTGTCTTAAAACACACACACACACACACACACACACACACACACACACACACAAAAAAAAAAAAAAAAAAAAAAAACCCTGTTGGGTTGGGGATTTAGCTCAGTGGTAAAGCGCTTGCCTAGCAAGCACAAGGCCCAGGGTTCTATCCTCAGTTCAAAAAAAAAAAAAAAAAAAAAAAAAAAGCCTTGCTGGGTGCTGCCTTCATGGCCCACCAGCCTCCTTTTCCAGGGACCCTGAAGACCTTCACAGCAGGAGAGAATGAAAGTAATTCTTACCAACCCTGCAATGGCTGTGCCTGGCATTTGTCATGAGTTTCTGGGCTCACTCTAGGTCTTTTGAGATCTCCCAGATACTAGAAGCCTGGGAAAATAGAATATACACTCTTGTCCCAATGAGCTCAGTACCCTCTTCTGCGAAATGGGGACGGCTCAAGTGGTCACTACCCACCTGTTGTTCTTGTCTGCCCGGGCAGTGTTTGCCTCTCTCTTCCTCAGAACCCTTTTCCTCCCATGGAGGAGGAATGGGGTCTCTCCCTCTTGCTTCAGAGAGCTTTTCTCTGGTGACAGGGAACAGCTTCAGTCTCACAGAGGCTGTGCCCTTTTGGGCTCACAGAGCCGGGTTGAAGTGTGAATTCCAAGTGTGTGGAGAGCTGGAGGTAGAGTGCACGGGTGTAAGTGTGCAAGGGGGATCTGTTGCTGCCAAAGGGATTTCTGCCATGTAACCACCCAAAGTAGAGGATTTTTATAACAGGAGTCACCGTGAGCTTGTGACTTTAGTACCTGGGCACAATGGACCCAAGTGCAGTTTGTCTCTGGAGCATCCTGGCTGACCCTGGGATACGTAATGGCTGAGGGCAGGATGAGTGGTGAGTTCCCCTTTGCACGGGGCAGTCTTCAGGGCTGTCCACACCGTGCCTCTCTACCAACTTCAAGGGGGTCCTGCGTTATAGGCACTGGGTAGAGAAGAAAGCGTGAGAAATGGGAGGCGCGTGCCTGGCCCGCTGCCCAGACTCCTCCCTGACGCTCTCAGCTCTGTACTTCAGTCTGAGTTAGCACAAAAGCCCTGCCCCACTCGTGGTATCTTGCCCTGTGCGCCCAGCTCAAGAGCGCCATGCACCCGGTGCGTCTCCCTCACTCCTGGGACTAGCTTGCCTCCTTAAGACGTGAGTGAGGAGCTGGGTTACCCCAGCGTCTTGGCGGTGCCAGAACTCGGGGCACGGTGAGTGGGGGCAGGACAGGTCAAACGGGCTGTGGCCACAGCAGGGTGCTTGTTCCTAGCATTAGAATCTGGGGCTGCGTAGGACATCCGAACATTCTGAGCAGGCATTTTCTCAGAGAGGACGCTTCCATACTTAGTGACATAGACATGGGACTCTTCTGACCTCTTCCCCGGGAGCTCCCCCGCGGGCTGGGCATTGTGGCGAGTGTCCTCGTGGTTTTTGTTTGCTTATTATAGGCCCACTCGGGCTTCGGTCTCATCGCAGAGAGGCGGAGGGACTCCGGAAGGATCGTGATGGCCCGGGTGCACACTGATATCGGCCTTAGGGTGGCACGCCCTGGGACTGGGCAGCGAGCTGAGGCGAGAGGCGAGAGGGGCGCTGCGCAAACTCTGAGCTCTCGCTGGGGAAGAGCCAACCCCGGCCGAGAGGAGGCGGAGGCTCGGGACCCAATGTCTGCAACTCACTCAGTGTGACCCCAGCCCGATTGCCTGGTCCCCCTGCGGTGTCCCGGCCACCTCTCTCTGGGCTTGGCCAACGCACAGGCCAGCGCCCCGGGGTGCCTGCCTGGGGAACCTGCTGGCACCGTCCGGGCGCGCTCTGCCTTTTGACTTTGCCTCCCTTTCTCTTTCCAGGCGACGGAGATGTGGCCGCACCAACCATCTGGAGCGACCCCCAACTCCTGTGACGCCGGGCTGGAGAGGCGTCTTCCATCCCGGGAGCCTCGTGGTGCCTGGAGGAGGGTTGAGCAGGGCTTGTGCCTGGGCTTGCCTGGGCTTGTTCAGAGCGGGGCTGCTCCCCTCTGTGACCGCAGATTGGGGGCTTTTGGAGACGTTGCCAGAGTTTGGAAGCCAAGGCCAGGGCTACAGGGGCCCTGAGGCTGCTTGCGCACCTGCTCGCCACGGAGCTCAGGTAACCACTGAGCTGATGTTCCTGTCTGTGCGAAAGTGTGCGAAGGAGGCAGGAACTAGCTGAATACTTTAGTGATAATTACAGAAAACTGCTGGGTTGTGTAGCCCTTGGAAGGAGAAGAATTTTCAAGAAGTAACAAAATGTCCTTTGATATCATCATCTCTGGAGAGAAAAGATTCCTTTGGGGGAGTTTTGCATGGGGCAATTTTTTTTTTCGTCTTTGATCTGTCTTGGGCGTGAGAAAGTCTCTGGTGCCCCTGTGTTGACCAACCTAGGAGCGAAAGTCGGTGACTCCCAGGTCCTCTTCCCATCCGCAAGTGGGGCTCTGACTCTGTCTCCCAGAGCTGTACTCAGTATTTAATTAGGGAGAGAAAAAAAATGCTTGGGTCACTAAAGTTGTGCTCTGTATGAGGTTTAGTCTTTAGATGTGTGTGTGTGTGTGTGTGTGTGTGTGTGTGTGTGTGTGTGTGTGTAAGACCAAGTATTACCATATAGCCTAAGCTGGTCTTGAGCTCAAGGCATCTTCCTGCCTCAGCTTCCTGCGTGTAGATTAATGCTGTGATGTTGGAGCAGGGGGCTTTTGGGCCTCCACCCCTAGTTCCCCCGTAAGTGTGAGTACCCCTGCTGGGAGGAGCGCTGCCTAGCTTAGCACACTGCTGTATTGTTCCTTAGCTCTCCCTGCCCCTTCCCAGAGCCGCAGGGGCAAAGTCCCAGGTGCCCCCTTCTCCCACACCAGTGTTAAAGGTTTCTCTTTCCAGGTTTGTTTGTTTGTTTGTTTTTTGAGACAGGATTTCTCTGTGTGTTTTTGTTGCCGTTAATAAATGAATTTAAGAACGACTCAGAAGGCAGAGGACAGTTTTATTAGAATGTGAGGGAAACGGCAGGTGCAGGGGGTGGGAGGTGGGAAAGCAGAAGAACCATGCCTTTTGCAATGGAGGTGGCCAGCGGGATGGCTGGAGTGGAGGGCTTCAGAGAGAGTGTGAAAGCCAGGGTGCCTGAGACCACAGGCTTGCTCCTTAGCCAGTATCCCAAAGAAAAAGTGCTGGTGTGCTCAGAAGCTGGGTCAGAAGCTGTGTAGGATGGAAGCTGGGCTAGAGGATGCCTGGAGGAAGGCGCTTCCCGCAAGGACAAGTGCATCACCTCATCAAGGGGATGGCTATTTCTCCCATCTTCTTAGCATGTCTTTGGTAGAATCCGGTTTTCTGGATATGTGTAGGGTGGGGTAGAGTGGGGTGGGGGAGTGGGGGAAGGGTAAACTTTCGGCAAGGTAGTTGATAGGCCTCATTGGATTAACTCTTAAAAGCATTCTTCCAAGTCTCAAGGATCCCTGACTACCAGTCTTGGCAGCTACAGAATGTTTTTGCTTCTCACCCTGAACCCTTGGTACAAGAGTGTGTAATGTTTGGGAGCTGCTTAGAATGTCAGAGCTCCACTCTGGGACTTCTGTTCTATTCTTTTTTTTTTTTTTTTTTTTGAGCTGAGGATCGAACCCAGGGCCAAACCCAGGGCCAAGCGCTTGCCTACCACTGAGCTAAATCCCCAACCCCTGTTCTATTCTTTTGACCAGGGAATTAGCTTTCCCTTAAGGAGCCTCAACAACGCCAAGGTCTCTCCACCCCTTTATTTGGTATTTTAAATCTTAAGGAGACAATTAAATGTTTCCATTTGTATCATTACAGGGAAACAGGAAGGAGGGGTTCCATCCTCAGTGGTCACTAAGCCCCATTATCTAGCTACCTAACGTTAGATGACCGGTGTGTAGCACCTATAAGATGCATGCTGCCATACCTCCCCCAGCTCCATGTCTGGCAGGCTACAGGAGCAGGGCTCTGCAGAGACCTGTGGCCTTCTTTACAATCCATGCTTGGGCTCATGAATCTAGACATGACTGGGCCTCTTGTATAAAATGTCACATCCAGGGACAAAGTGGTACAGTATTAGGTTGTGTGCAGCCAGTTCTGCCTCTGTCTGCAGTTCTGAGAGAACTCATTGACAAATGGCTGCTCCTTGTACTCCACAGTAATGGCCAGCATGGCTATGCTAGGGAAGAGAGGGGACTGTGTGCATTTGAATATCAGCCTTGAAGGTTCGTCCGGGCTGTTTGGGGACAGAATCATCTGATACCCCAGGACCTATTGGCATCAGTACTGAATATTAGTGACCGGCCATTCTCCTGAGCAACCCCAGCCTGAGGACCAGTGGGCACTGCCTTGCTCTGTCAATCTAGCGTTCTTCCAAGTCTCAAGGATCCCTGACTACCAGGCTTGGCAGCCACAGAATATTTTTGCTTCTCACCTTGAACCCTTGGTACACATTACTAATAATGCTAAACCTAAACAAGTCCCCGAATTGTCTCCTCATAGCATCCAGTCAGTGCCTCCCAGTAACATGGTACCCTGTTGCTATACTGTACTACCCTGGTGACTGGTAACTGGCCTGGAAGGTGTAGCCACATGTCAGGGTAAAAAAGGGGCCACTGTTAGAGAACATGTGACCTCTGACTTCAGGAGATCAGGCAGATACACAAGAAAATAGGCAGGCAGAACTCATCCACTTCTTCATCAGACGGTTGCTATGTGTGGGAAGTCACTAAGGATGAGTCTGACAGAGAGAGAGGAAGGCAGGAGCTTTGTAGACAGAAGGGCCAGCATGTGCAGAGGCCCTGCATCTAGTGTATTTGAGAAATATGAAGGAAGCTGAGGCTGGAAGTGGTTTTGCATGACACACAGTAACAAATACCAGAAAGACAGACAGAAGAGTTAGATGGCCGCTCTGTAGCCTGTGGTGGCCGCAAGACCCACTCTTCCCAGAGAGTACAGCTCAGGCTGCAGGCTCAAGGGCTCAGCATATTTGCAGGACCATTGCTTTAGTGGAAGCCTGGGAGGTGGCACCACACAGGTACCTATGCACCTGGTACTGCTCATTTCTCTCCTCCCACAGAGAACCTTGGGACTCCTTTGATGCCTTAGCATCCCAGTCTAGACATGGCTCAGGGACCTGTCCCATCTCTCCTTCCCATCTCTGTCACTAGCTTTATGAATCTGGAGGTAGAAATAAACCTTCTTGACGTTGGTCATTCATCTCATTCATGAAATTGGGCTTCTGAGCTAGGTGTGCTTTACACACCTGTAATCCCAGCTTTTGGGAAGCTGAGGTTGGAGGACTGAGAGTCAGAAGCCAAGATGGGCAACAGAGTGAGACCCTGATTCAGAGGGACAGGAGAGAGAGGAGAGGCTTATGTTAGGAGGTACTGTGTAGACTGGCACTATAAAATATAGCCATCAAGCAGGATGCCCCTGCAGCTGTGGGCAGGGCATCAGTAGTAAAGCTCTTGGCTTGTGTCCATATTCAATACATCCACTAAGACAGAAGCATCCTCACTGATAGAATCCAGTGGGTTTGGGGTGTTTTTTGTTTGATTGATTGATTGATTGATTTTTTTTAAATTTTGCATTGCAAATACTTCTCTCTTCCCCTTCCTAAAAGTTACTGCTTTCATTTTTTTTTTTTTTTTTTTAGATGTAGCACTGCAGATATTTAAATGAAGTAAAAAGAGATCTTTTGTGTGTAGGCGCCCAGGGTTAGTTGACTTTTGAACCACATTCACCCATAGTCTCAGCTTTGTTCTTTCAGAAGTTAATTGGCTTTGGTTTGATTTCTTGTGGCATGTGTGTGTCATGTATTTGAACATGTGTGCACACATGCCCGTGTGAGCTCATAGTAGCCAGAAAAGGTCTTTGAGTTGCCTCTTCTATTACTCTCCCCCTGAGACAGGGTTTCTCACTGAACCTGGAGCTAGCCTGTCAGCCAGCAAAGCCCCAGGAGCTTCCTGTCTCCATCCCCAACAATGTGAGGGCTGGAGGTGAGTGGAACTGAGCATCTTACACCCTGAGCCATCTCCCTAGCTCCCTGGTTGAGTCTTCTCTTCTTTTTCTTTCTCTTGCTCTCTCTCTCTTCCTGTTTGGTCTTTTTGTTGTTGTTGTTGTTGTTTATTTGTTTGCTTGTTTTTTTAGACAGGGTCTCTCTATGTAGCCCTGGCTGTCCTGGAACTCATTATGTAGACCAAGCTAGCCCCAAACTCACAGGGATTCATCTGCTTCTGCCTCCCAAGTGCTAGGATCAAAGGTGTTCACCATACCCGGTTTGATGCTTAATGCCAGTGTTAAGCTTCCGAATGACAGCGGGTGGGATGGCCACTTCCAGTCTGCTGCTGTAAAGGCAGCTGTGGCCACCACCATCCCACCAACACAACCATCCCATGATCTTAAAACCTACCCCCAGGGAGGGAATAAAGCAAGTTTAAGATCCTGGATCCTGTGACCCCACTGGTCCCCACAGTCACAGTGAAGGTCTGCAGACACTTCTAATCCCTTACCTCCATCGTAGGAGTCAGGGTCTCACACATACTGGGCAAGCACTCTATCATCAAGCTATACCCCTCCACCCTCTTTTTGCTTTTTATCATTTTACTTTAATTTCAATTACATGCATGCATGCATGTGTATGCATATGCTTGTTTGCATGTATTCAAGCACATGTGGGGGGTTGTGTATGCATGTGGAAGCTATCTTCAATGGCTCTTCTGTCTTATTCAATGGGAGGGTCTCTCAATCAACCTTAGAGCTCACTGATGTATCTGGCTAGTCTTGCTAGCCCACTTTCTCTGAAATCTTAGTCCCTGCCTCTGCTTTCCAAGCTGGAATTAGAGGTGGTACACCATGCCCAGCTGGCATATGATGTTGGGGACTCCCACTCTGGTGCTCAAGCTTGCTCTCTTCATTTGCTAACTGCTAACGCCATCTCCTTAGTCCTCTCTTTTCTGTTTTGAGACAGAGTCTCTCTAAGTTGTCCATGCTGGCCTTGAGCTCTCCAGCCTCCAGCCTCTGACTCCAGGGTTATAGATAGGTCTGTCTTCCTAGCCAGAGGATCAGTTCTTGAGATTTTGCTGGGGGACAGCAGCTCAGCACTGTGCTGAAAGTACAGTCGGGGTCCCTCCTACTCTCTGTGCTCTGGTACAAAGGGATCCCGCAGAGTTAGAAGACAGTCGTGGTGGCCTGTCAAGGATCAGGCAGTGGCTGTGTTTGGTCCTGTCTCTTTTGTTCCCACATGCACAGTCCCTTGTCCACTGCCCTGCTGCCCCGTGGGACTAGTAGCTCTGCAGGAACCCCCACTTTGGCATCTGCTGAGGATTTTCTTGCGCCCTCAAAAGCCACTTAGGGGCTGGGGATGGAATCTGGTAGGTAGAGTACTTGCCTAGCATGCACAAAGCCTTGGGTTCAATTGTTCCCTAACCCTGGATAACTGGACATGGAGCTTGTATTCCAGGCCTCAGGAAGTAGAGGCAGAAAGGTCAGGAGTTCAAGGCCATTCCTTTTTTTTTCTTTCCTTTCCTTTACTTATTTATCTGTTTATTTATTCATTATTTTGAGAAAAGGTCTTACTCTGTAGCCCTAGCTAGCCTGGAATTCTCTATGTACGCAAGGCTGGCCAAAACTCACAGAGATATAACCACCTCTGCCTCCCCAGTGCTGATACAGCCACCATGCCCATCATTCAAGGTCATTCTTCAAGCCAAGTGGTGGTGGCGCACGCCTTTAATCCCAGCACTCCGAGGCAGAGCCAGGCGGATCTCTGTGAGTTCAAGGCCAGCCTTGGCTACCAAGTGAGTTCCAGGAAAGGCACAAAGCTACACAGAGAAACCCTGTCTGGGGTGGGGGGGGGGGGGAGTTGTTCTTCAGTGTGTAACAAATTCCAGGCCAGCCAGAGCTAGAGACTATGTCCAAAAAATTTAAAAAGCCGGATGTGGGTAGCTCATATCTTTAATTCCAGTACTCTAGAGACAGAGGCAGGTGGTTTCTGTGTGTGTGAGGCCAGCTTAATAACACTCCCGCCACTCGACCCCGTGTGTGTGTGTGTGTGTGTGTGTGTGTGTGTGTGTGTGTGTGAAGAAGAAGGTGTTTAATTGGCTGAGTCATAGCTCAGTGGTAGAGTGCTTGCCTGGCATGTCCAAGGCCCTGGGTTCGATCCCAGGACTATAGAAAACCCAGCAACATTTCCATTCTTTTGAAGCTGCTCTTCAGCCACTGCATCCCACTGAACTGGGGTGGGTCAGGGAACACGCTTCCCCGCTTCTGCCATTCATTCATTCTTTCTCTCTCTCTCTGAAGAATCACACCTCTCCAGAGCATTCAGAAACGCACCCTCAGACAGTACACTTGCACTGCTAATTATTTTCATTTATGCAGATTGTTTTCACAGAAGCCTAACGATTGTACTGGAGATAACACTTCTGGTTTTCCTCAAATATGTGCCAAATTAACTTAAGACTGTGGAGTGATCTAAAAGCACATAGTCTGGGTATGAGATAGTCCCCATCGTACCCCTTATTTCCTGAGTAACCCTGGGCCAGAGTTCAACATCTCTCGATGACTCGACTTGTCTTGCAGTGAATCATTCCCATCTGGTCTCCCTCTTGGAGTTACTAGTAGTTTGAATGAGGAAGGTTACTCATTCCCAAATACCCTGTCCACCCACATCGAAGGCTTTGTGCTTCAGGTTCACAAAAAGCAAACATTGTGTGCCTCACAACTTTAGAATGTGGTCAGGTTGATAGGAGGTGATGTAACGTATGAAGGGCAAGCATGTATCAAGCTCCTTAATGCAGGCACCGTCAAGAGTATTGCAGATATTACCTTTCTTAAAGCAGGAGTGATGTTCTGAGGTCCCTAACGTGTTCCTGTTTTGAATGTGTGAGGACACTGAGACGTAGGCAGGTTACATCATGAGGAATAAGTGTGGTCGTAGAACTGGTATGGCTTTGTGTCATGTGATTCAGTGAAGGAACTGATGGGTGTGAAGGTACCTAGAACCTCTGGCCACATGATTGGTGGGTACCATCATCATCACCATTGTTGTCCTCATGGTGGCTGTGACAGTTTTTTGTTGCTGTTTATCAGATCATCACAAATTCAGTGGCTTTGAAGACATTTCTTGTCACCTCCCTCCTCGAGGTCAGGAGTCCTGGCACAGCTTTGCTAGGTCCAGCTCAGGGCTGTCATCAAAGTCTTATCTAGTGACTCAGACTCACCTGGGGAAGCACGTTCAAGGTCATTCAGCTACTTGGCGGAATTCAAGTGTTCTGTTGTGCTGAAGCCACTGGCTTCTTCTCTCCAGCTGCTGACCAGGGCTTTCTCCAGCTCCTGGAGGCCTCTGACCTCATCGAGCCCCTTCCGTCTCAAAGTCAGCCCTAGTTTCTCTAAAGCGGACAAGGAGAAGGTGTTTTAGTGTCAGCCTTCCAGCAAGGGAGGCAGCTGTCGCTGGTTTTGAGACAGAGACTTGCTAAATGCGGATTCAAGCCTGCTGCTTCAGACTCCTGAGTGTTGAAGTCATAGGCATTCACCACCATGCCAGGAAGAGGCTGTCAATGTTTTATCTTGGCAGTGCTGGGGGACAAACGAAGGCCTTGTACATACTAGGCAAGCCTTCTACCACTGAGCTCTATCTCCAGCCCCAAAGAAAGAGTCATATATGCTGGGGCAGTGTGAGGTAGCACCTGCCTTCTGTGCCATGTTTTGTGGGTTAGAAGGGGATCAGACGTCCAGTTACATTATGCTTTTTGTGTGTTGTGTGTCAGTATCGTGCTGAAGGCTCACATAGCATCCAGAGCGGAATCAACAGGGAGGAGGATGGGGTCCCCCTGCCAAAATGTCACAGGTGCTTCTTACTGCTTGTGGGGAATATCCCGGAGCGTACCTCAGGGAGAGCCAGGCAAAGGGAGTAGTAGTCATGAATACAGGTGTAGCTCAACACTGAGGGCTCTGTAACTCTGCAGGGAGGTGGAGCAGGAAGTGGAGCTGTTGTTCAAGTGTCCCTGGTGTCTTAAACCGTTTGGGTGTGATGGCCCATGCCTATAATCTGAGCAATTGGGTGGTTTGGGCAGAGGAATTTCAACAAGTTCAAGGCCAGCCTAGCCTACATAATAAATTCAGGCCAGTCTGGGCTACAGAATATGATGACTATCTCCAAAAAAGGAGGTGAAGGGTGGAGCTAACTTTGTATCGTGCTTGTCTAGTACGAGCAGGCCCTCGGTTTAGTCCCCAGCACCACATAAGCCAGGCATGGTGGCACACACTTGTAGTCTCAGGATGAGGAGAGAGAAATGGGAGGATTGGAATTTGGCAGCACATATACTAAAATTGGAACCATACAGAGAATATTAGCGTGGCCCCTGCACAAGAATGACACCCAAATTCATGAAGTGTTCCTTATTTAATTAAAAAAAAATTCAAAGTCATCCTTGGCTATATATTAAGTTTTAGGCCAACCAGTGCTACTTGAGACCCTATCTCCAAATAGCTAAGCGAAAACAAAACAAAAAAGTTCTATTAGGTTAAATGCAAAATCAGCTCTTTTCCCTAAGCCAGACTGAACATGAGCCACTGGGCTATGGTGTGGTCAACAGCCTGAAGGCCTGCCCTTGGGCCACAGAGCTTTTTACACATGTCCACATATGTTCTGAATTATCTTCATAGCTTCCATTGATTTCACCTTTTCATTTGTCTTGTTCCTTGAATGTCATTTCAGCCACCACTTCTGTGACTACCTGAGTCACTGAGAGTCAGCACTTCCTAGCTGGGTTGGCACTGAGTGTGAAGTGTGGTCCAGTACCGTAGAGCTCGCCTGTAATGTCAGAGTAAGAGGTGGGCTTAGCTGAGCACAAGGCTTCTCTCATTCCTCGGCTGCGTTTAGTGGGAAGTGTATCATTTGCTCAGGGCTGAGTTTTAACTACTACAGAGTTGGGAAGAGTGGGGTGTATTTGTCCAAGAAGAATACTGATAACAGAATACTCTGTGGTGGTGGCCAGATTCTGAGGAAAGGCAAGAACAGGAAATTGGCTGACCAGAGACTCTCCTCTGCCTCACACACACCCCACCCCCGCCCCCTGCAACTGCAATTGTTGAATGAACTTGCTCCTGGCTTCAGGAGTGTGTTCAGACAAATAACCACAAACCTGACTGTTAAAGCAAGAGAAATGTATTCTCTCACAGTTCTGGAAGCCTTAAGTCTGCTCCCCCTGTAGTCTCGGGGGGAAGGGTCTTGTCTGGGTTCATAGATGTATCTCTTCAGCTGGCCCTGTGCCTGCCTTATATCTGTCTCAATCTGCCTGTCCATGAGGACACTTGTTCCTGGATTGGCTCCCATTGATCCAAGACGACCATTTCAAGAGCCCAGCTTTAGACACTAAAGGTTCACCTACACAGGCTCCAGGGTCTATGGGAATGATTTTGTTGTTGTTGGGTTTATTTGGTTTTTTGTTTGTTTGTTTGTTTTGTTTTGTTTTGTTGTTGTTGTTGTTGCTGTTGTTGCTGTTTTCTGAATATAGATGTTTTATCTGCCTGTATGGCTGTACACCATGTGCATGCAGTTCCTGTGGGAGCCAGAAGAGGGAGTCAGATTTCTAGGACTAGAGTTACGGATGGTTGTGAGCTGCCATGTGGGTGCTGGGAATCAAACCCAGGTCCTTTGCTCTTGTAGCCAGTATGTGTAAGTATGTTCTCTCTCTCTAGCCTCCTATACTGTATCATTTGAATGTGACATCTTTATGTCCATACCATTGTGTTTCTTGATTTATTGTTGATGTTAGGGGGCATAAAAGCCCTCCATATTGACAGAGCATTCACAGAGCTGTCCCATGGATCAGCCTCCCAGCTCTGACCCTGCCTCCGAGTTCCTGAATGGGTGGACAACTGTGAGGCTATCTGTGTATTTACCCACACTGGTTGTGGGTAGCTGAGCAGGGGAGGGGTGCCTGCATTACCCTGATGTCTCCCCGAGCAGCGGACTCATTGGCATGAGGTCTGAAATTGGGTTGAGAGCGTGGACAGAAAGCAGGTGTTGGGTTTGGAACATGGCAGCAAGTATGACAATTGTCAACGAGGGTGGGTCAGGGAGTCCATCTTCCTGTGTTGTGAGAGCAGATTGGGTGGTGAGGAGGTGCCAAGCTCATAAGGGCCTGGTGGGCAGAGCATGGTAGCAGTGTGTAACTCTCCTTGTCACCGACCTTGGAGGCGAGCAGGAGATCTAGAAAGACTTCACAAGCTTCCCTATGTGCCAGTACTTTAGCATTTAACCCACTGGGAAGTGGCTTATCTGATTCCTGAGTCTTAACTCCTGCCTCCTTGCCTTGGGAGCTAAGGCCTCCCTGAATTGCCTGCACCCCAAAAAGGAACTCCAGGGCCCACTGCTGGAGCTTGGTGGAGAGCTGGGTTTTCCCCCACTCAGACCTCCTCCTGCTGAAAGTTCTTGATCTCAGGGAACAGGCAGTGGTGGCAGGCCATTTGCGTGCAGGGGGTGTGGGGATGCTGAGTGACCGGTGTCCCCCTCTCCCAGATGGCGTCTATGGAGTATGGGCTCAGGCTCCTGTAGTTAGTGGCTGACTTTAGCTATAGATAAGGGACTGCTCTGTCCTGGGTGCTGTTTCTTATCCCTTCTGCCCTTTGGTTCTCTCAGAGTCTCATTTAGGGGCAGTTTCCTAGTATCCAAGGACCAGGATCAACAATGCATGTTTTCTCAGCTAAAACACCCGTGGGGATTTTCCTAAGCAAGGGAAGCCCAGTACCCAGGATGGAAGAACCCTTGTTATTTTATTTCTAGTTTGTGTGTGTGTGTGTGTGTGTGTGTGTGTGTGTGTGTGTGTGTGTGTGTGTGTAGGGTGAGTGTTATGTCTACATGTATGTCTGTGCACCCATATGCATGCAGTGTCCATGAAGACCAGAAGGGGACACTGGATGTATTTAGAGTTACAGACAGTTTAAGTCTCCATGTGGGTGCTGGAAATCAAACCTAAGGCATCTGGAAGAGCAGCTGGTTCTCTTAACCACTGAGCCGCCTCTCTAGCACCCTCCCCTTCTGATATTTTGTTAAAATTATAGAATCAACTACATTACTAGTAAAAAAAAATCAGCTGAGGCTGGGGTAGGGTGGGGTGAGCAGTGTAGTACAGTTGGTAGAGTACTTACATAAAACCAGGCATGATGGTGCACACTTGTAATCCCACAGACACAGGCAGGAAGATTAGAAGTTCAAGGTCATTCTCAGCTGCATAGTAAATAAGAGGTCAAGGCCAGCCTGGGCTACATGAGACAGAAAAACAAAACAAAAACCAAATGATTCCTTTGTAAATGAAGGGCATGGGCTGTGTCCATTTTGGCTCCTCGGCTCCCAAGTGCCCAAGACCACTGTCTATCCTGGATGCCTGTCCTTCCTATCCATAGGTCTAGTTTTTGTGCATCTTTGCTGAACCTTTGGCAACCCAGGCAGACCTCCAGGGAGCATGATGTGCATCTTGGGTTTCTAAACCTCAGTCTCAGTAAGTCTTTTGTACCCCAGTTGAAAGCTAGGCCCCATGACAAGAGCCTGCCACAGAAACTTAGGAGCGCCATCTGCTCCAGGTCCACAGACAGACTGTCGTCTCTGCCCAGTTCTGTGCTTTGAGAACTCTCTAAGCTGCTGTGACTCTAAGCACCAGTGTATCCTCCCAGCCCTGCTGTAGCTTGCCCTGCAGGTCCTGAGAGTGCGCAACTCTGTTTCTTCCATGCACTGTCTCTAACAGCTGTGAAAGCAGGCATGGTTTCCTACCCTTGACAGGGTAGCCATTGTGCAGGTCAGAAGTGCAGAAGAAGTGATGGAGTGAGATGAAATGCACACATCTCTTCCTGAAGACAAAGAATGTGAGTGTTCCTGGTCACCTGGGAAGTGTCAGCCAGCTGTGAGGTCGTTAGTGTGATGGTGGTGAGAACCATGGGATCCTCAGAGTTGGGTGCTAGGAGATAAGTTGGCCTGGCAGATCACCCCAGGCTGGGGTCTGTTCCCTTCCAGGGACACTGAACCCATGGCATTGGCCTTGCTACAGGGAGGCGCTCTTACCACCAAGAACCCTCCAAGCTGAGGGTCACATGAGTAACTATAGGTGAATTCTACAGAAGGTAGGGGGTTTTCAGAGGATCAGAGCAGTTTCTCTACCGCAGGGCTGTTGACTTTTAGAATGTAGTCCTTGTTTGTGGCAGACTGTCCTCCATGCTAGGATGATGAACATCTCCAGCCTCTACCCAGTGCAGCAAGCACATATATTTTCAGACATTGCCAAAGCCCCTAAGGAGAAAAATTGTTCTGTGCTGGACAACTCTGGGACAGAGGCTTCAGCAATGGTCTTTCCGGGACCACTGCTCAGTGCCTGAAGTAGCCACTCTTGTTACAGAATCTTTTGTTCCTTCCCAAAAGGCTGACCTCATTGGCTCGGAGGGTTGTTTCGTTGACTCACCATCTGTAACCACAAGCAGCCTTCCTTCTTGGGGAGATCCCAGATGACTTATCATGGGACTTGGTATGTAAATACATAATTCTCGTTTTTGCTAAATTGAAGCTAGTAAACAGCCCCCCCCAACACACACACACACACACACACACACACACACACACACACACACACTTCTTTTTTAGCCTAGCCTAGGGCATACTGCACTATACCTTTGCCTTGAGGTTTTCTGCAAGCAACAAGCATTCTGAGCTCGCTGGTTTGGGCCCTAGCCCAGAGGCTCGTAGATGATGTAAGAGCAGGAAAGTCTGAAGTTGGTAGGGTTTGTGGGGGTTTCTTTTAGACCTTTGATCCAGGGAGTGGTGTGAAGGGAAGGCAGAAGCCAGACTATGAGAAAAGAGGGGTCAGAATCCCAGATGGACCACAGGGACTCTGCCTAGGGTACAGACCGAGTGTGGATCCCTGGCTCCTCAAACGAGGCCTGGTGTGCTTGTCAGTTCCTCTTGGAATAGCAGAGTGAAGGTGCTGGCTTTTAGTTGAGGCTTTGTAAAGTGGAAGACAGGCACACCCTGAGTGAGGTCTGAGACCTGCCCAGCCACACCCACCAGCAGGCAGCTGCCTCCTGTTGCCCGGGCTCTGTGAATGTCATCAGTGTTCCTCCCGGCTCCTCCCTTCTGGTTTGAGTCTTATAGTTTGGAGTCCACCCTGCATCTAGTGAGAAACCCTGCGTGTCTCTACAGTTTCCCACTCGCTCTCACTGTCTCTCTCCCCTGTGACTCTCAAAGAGACTCCCCTTCTATGGCCAGCTCAGAAGCACATGGTCAGAACCCAAGAGTCAGCTGGCTTCAATTGCAGACACTGTGTCTGTGACCTTCCACCCAGACAGGGCTGTGTGTTCAGATGCTCCCATTGACTTAGGCCTGCCAGGCATAGGGGCCAGAGGACAAAAGGGAAGAGAAGCAAAATCTGCCTGCTCAGGCCTCTCGGTCGTGAGTAACAAGGAAATTGCCAATGATACTACCAGCCCCAGTGCCCCTGCCCCAGCTGTGCCCATCAGCACCCTGGTGAATCCATGAAACAAACCAGCAGCACCCAAGAACCCAGGCATTATTATTGAGGGCTAGGAGCAAAGGGATAGGTGGGCCCTGTGTGCTCAGGGCAGAGTCTAGGGGAGGAAGTTGGCACAGCTAACAGTGGTTCTGTGCTCCTGGAAGCAGCTACCTCTGCCTTTTCATGTCCATGGTCAACTCCAAGTCCTGTGGGTTCCAGTGTCTGGGGTAGACTGGTCAGCCCGTGGATGGACAGCGAAACTGCTTTCTTCAACTAGAGAAAAGAGATAAAGCAGGCCTGAGATTTGGCCCTGATGATGGCCAGGCACTGCTCCGGGCCCCACCCAGCCTCACCCCCCCCCCCCCCCCCCCCCCCCCCGTGACTGACTGGATAGGGGACTGGACGGTCAGCTCAGGTGTAGGGACTGGGGATTTTCCTCCCTCTCTCCTTCCCTCTTTCCCTTTCTCCTGTTCTTTCTCTGCTGGCTTTTGGATTAGCGTCCAGATGACTCATGGGAGCTGTTCTAGTGCCTGGTGCCCTGCGCACAGAGGATGTGGGGGAAGGGACAGGTGAGTGCACACCTCTGGAGGGGCCCAGGTAGCTCCTGGCAGTGGGCCTAGCTCCTAGCAGCTGTGCCAGGTCTGAGGGGGCAGTGAGCTGAGCAGGTCAGACAGGTGGAGCCAGCTGGCCTGGCTGCCCATCCCCAGCCACCCCGGGCCTCTGTGGGTTTACTGAACAGAGCACCACCCTTTCCTTCCCCACTGCCTGAGGTCCCTGGCACCTCCAGGGACCATTTACAGCATCGGAAAAGGGCTTGGGAGTGGGGAATGGATCGTGAATTTGCTTGGAAAGACACTGGTTAGGTTCAAGTGTGGAAACGTGATCTTGGCCTTGGAGAAGCACTTCTGATTTTCAGGCCCTTGGTTCTGAGATGCAGATTTTACAAGGAGCCCAAATGTTGAGTGACAAATTGAGGAGACAGGTCCAGAAACCTTAGGGAGATTTGTCCCAGAAGAAAACTTGTGGACGTTATATTGGGTGATGCGGGCTCTTCCTTCCACAGGGGCTGCTTCCACTCAGTGCCAGCACCTGGCTTCATGGGGTGACCCTCTTGGGTTCCTGTAGGGAGAGGGACTAGACTTGCTCAAACAAACATAAATTACAGACACTTACTGGGGGATCCTCCTTTGCCACTGTTTCAGGTGGTGCTATCTCCTCCCCTGAGATAATCTCTTCTTGCTGAAGGAAGAATCTCAGCCAGTCTCTGCTTCTCCAGACACTGTCTCTGGAGATGTTGGGCTGACGACAGGGGGTGGGCATGGGGCTAAGTTTCAGCAGAAAACTAGCTCATGGTGCCTCCCCTAAAACCAAATGACTGTGTCTACCTGGGAATCCTGCACTGGGATTGTGTTTACAATCTTCCTCTCAATGGGTCACACCCTACCTGCCAGTTTCCTGGAACATCCCCATCCACAGACCAAGTTGTGAGAGAGCACAACCTCTTAGTGACGGGCAACACCAAGAACAGATGTTGAGTTTATGCTGTTGTTATTTGGTGAGTTTGGGGGGGGGGTTGTTTTGCTTTATGTTTTTGTTTTTGTTTTGTTTTGTTTTGTTTGTTTGTTTTGAGGACAGGGATTTACTTTGTAGCTCAGGCTGGGTTGGAACTCACTCAGTAGCCTAGGCTAGTCCTGAACTTGTGACACCCTTCCTGCCTCAGTCTCCCGGAAGTTGGAATTACTGGTGTGCACAACTATGCCAGCTAGAGCAGAGATGATCAAAACTTACCTTACCTTGCACAGTCTGCTGCAGACAGGGACAGCAACAGTTTTTTGCTTTTTGTTTTGTTGTTTTGTTTCGTTTTCCTGCTAACTGAGCTCTTTGTGATGAAAGCTTTGCTGATTTTTTTTTTTTTTTTTTTTTTTTTTTGAGGTTGGGTTCAAACTGGTTGATCCTTCTGCCTTGGCCTCCAAAACAGCTGTATGGCAAGTAGGCAGGTCTACACCATTGTGCTTGGCATAAACTAACTAATCTCTCTCCCTTTCTCTCACCCCACTCCCAGTCTAAGGCCTCAGGCATGCTAGCTAGCCACTGAGCAACACTCCCGACCTACACATACATTTCATAAAGAAGTCCAGAAGTAAAACAACTCTGTGGTGTCTCCTTGAGTCCCCTTCAAGTTCTGTCCCTCGTTCCTGCCGGCCCCGCCTACCCCAGGTCTTTCTGGTCTCTCTGTAGATAGGTCGAAATGTTTCCCCAAAGTCCAAAGACATTTCCATACATCTCATTGACTAGAATTCTATTTCATGCCCAGCCCCAAACCTATCAGCATGGAGGGAAGGTGTTAGTGACATTTTGTGACTAGTGTGAGTGTGGGTACCAAGGGCCAGAAGAGAAGTTTGGATCTGATGGAGATTCTGTTACCGGTGGGTGGGAACTACTTGACATCAGAGCTGGAACTGAACTTGGGTCCTCCAGAAGAGCAGCGAATGCTCTCAGCCACTGAGTCCTTGCGTTTGGTGTTTTAATTTGTTTTTTAGGTTAGCATGCAAGGTGATTTTACTCACTGCATATTCACACCTATGTGTCATTCTAATGTGTTCTCATTCTCTCCCCTCCCCGCCCCTCCCCACCCCTCCTTGCTCCTTCCCCAGCCCCTCTAGGTTTCTCTTCCTCCCCCAGTCAGTCCCTCTGTTTTCTTATGTCATGTGCTCCATGGCTACCTCTGTTTCTCCGTTAAGATCTCCTCCTCCCCTCAAGATCCCCTCCCTAGCTTTGTGGACCCTCCACACATACAGACAGATGTATTTTAAACATAGGTTCTGCACATAAGAAACATGCAGTATTTGTCTGCAACTGGCTGATTTTGCTTAACATACTGATTTTCAGTTGCATCCATTTTCCTGCCAGTGTCATGATTTCATTTTCTTGATGGCTGCATAAAATCATCCTGTAAATCCAGGTGTGGTGGCGAGCACCTTTAATCTAGCACTCAGGAAGCAGGCAGGAGGATCTCTGTGAGTTCGAGGCCAGCCTGGTCTACAGAGTGAGTTCCAGGACAGCCAAGGCTATGTAGGGAACTCTGTTTAAAAAAAAAAAAAAATCCATCATGTATACATACCACATTTTCTTCTTTCCTTTTCTCTCTTCCTTCCTTCCTTCCTTCCTTCCTTCCTTCCTTCCTTCCTTCCTTCCTTCCTTTCTTTCTTTCTGGTTCTTCAAGACATGGAACTCACTCTGTGGATCACATTTTCTTTACCCATTTATTTCTCTATACATGAACATCTATTCTGGTTCCACTGTCTGGCTACTGTGAATAGGGCAGCAGTGACCGTTCGTGTACAAGTCTCTCTGATAGGGTAGAGTCCTTTGGATCACACCCTCTGGGTATGTATCTGGGTCATATGGGACCTCTATTTTTAGTTTTTGAGGAACCTCCGTACTGACTTGCACAGTGTCTGCTCCCTCTTCATAAGATGTTCAAGCAGCATGTCCTGTTGTTAATCTTCGCCGCGCAGAGGAACCTTTCTTTCCCGTAAGCCTTTTCTCTCTTCCCTCTTCTCCTTCCCCCTCCTTCCCTTCCTTCTGCTTTTTCCTTGATTAACATCCAGTGTTGGCTGCTTAACACCCCGTCTGTAAGACCCAGTAAGGGCTGCTGCTGGGGAGATGGCTTGGTGGTTAAGAGCACTTGTTACTCTTGCCGAGGACATGGGTTTGGTCCCCAGCACCCGTATGGCAGCTCACAGCCATCTGTAAGTCCAATTCCAGAGGATCCAGGTCTTCTTCTGGCCTCCACAGAACTGCACGGACATGGCACACAAGCAGGCAAAACACTCAATGCACAAAAATGTTTGGAAAAGAACCAATAGAGGAAAACATGAAATCCTAAACACTAAGGATGTTGGCAATTGAGTGCCCAGCTCCCCTAGAGCAGAGACCACCCAGAAGCCAGGATGTCATCTGCTGTTTACCAGGCTCTGCCTTGGGGACCAGTGGAGGAGCAGGCGTTGAACACCTTGCTCTTTTCTCCCAGGAAGCACAGACAGCCCTTGCCGTGCTGGGTCTGGCAGTGAGGGCTCGTTCCAGAAAGCAAGCCTGGGATCTTTGTTGTCTCCATGAGTCTTCTGGTCTGCCTGAGTTCCCTAAGTAGCCCAAGGTGGCCTTGAACTTGCCTGGATCTTCCTTCCTCTCTGTTCTGAGTCCTGGCATTACAGGCATGTGCTCTCACACCCTCGTCTGACCCTGATTTTCTTTTCTTTTTTTTTTTTAGATGTTTTTAAGACTTAATATGTGTGACTTTCCTGCCTGCATGCCTGTGCACCGCATGCAATCCTGGTACCTGTGGAAGTCAGAAAAGGGTGTCAGATCCCTCTAGAACAGGACTTAAGGATGGTCATGAGCCACCATGTGGGTGCTGGGAACTGAACTCAGGTCCTCTGAAAAAACAACACATGTTCTCAATGGCTGAGCCATCTCTCCAGCCTCACTAACGGGACTTTTTGAGGTTTACAACTTCCAAGTTTGTCTTCTAGGAGGGAGGTGGTCAGCAGTTAAGAGCACCAAGTCGGTCTTCTTGAGGCTCATCTCGAGTACCTCCGTTCCTGGGCCAGGCTTCTCTCTGCTGTCTCCAGCAGGATGAACAGGGGTCAGCTACAGCAGTGGACCCAGGTCTCTGCCCAAACAGCAACTACTATTATGCCTGAGTCACAAGACCCACCCCCACCCTCCCCTCCACCCCCTGAGCAAGACCACCACAGAGCCGACATCCAATGCAAAACACACAGGGGTTTATTGATAACAAGCAAGCCAAGGCTTGGTCTGGGTCCAACACTTGACACAGCAGGTGGAGGAGGACAGCCCTGAGCACTCAGGGTGAGGGGTTTTTAAAGGGAAAAACCGCAATCAGGGTGGTACAAGCCTTGGTGTCCTATGATTGGGTGAGGGTGTGTAACCTTTGAATTTACTGGTTGGGGGTTACAGTTATCATTTTGGGGCAGGCCTGGACAAGTCCCAGACTTTGTCTTTGAGCTGCCATGGAGGCTGGCTGGCCTGGCATGTTCACATTGACCCATGCACATAGCTCTAAGTTGGTGAGGGGTCCCAGACAGTAAACAACTGGCTGAACCTTGAGCGATCAGAGTATGTGCAGAAAGGGAGCAAGAACTATGTCTTTTGTTCACGGCCCTCCCAGAAACTGCTTGCTCAGGTCTCAGGAAACTCTGAGATCTCTGAGAGCAGACTGGCAGCCTGTTATGGAGTCTGCTCGGTCCTTTCACCACCACCTTCCCACTCACCAGCCAGCCTTCCCATGACATCTGTGTAAGGACAAAGCAATTCCTTCGAGCTCTGTCACGGCAAAGAGGATGTGGGAAGTGTGGTCAGAGCCACGATGGTCATCCTCAGTGATGGCCTCCTTCCAATTTGGATGCTTCACGCTCTTGTCCTGTGGTCCCCAGAGCAAGGGAAAGGAGCATTGTTTCCTCGAGATACTAGAAAGAGAAGGCCATAGCCCAGACTCACCTGGTCTCTCTCATGAATGTGGCTTTTCTTCTGGAGTCACCTATGTGACCACACCTCAGACAAGCCTAATCAGGGGACATTAATGTGGGGGAAGGGGGTGTCTCACAGGCTTCAGTTTCTCACACAGATGGTGCCAACGGGGCTGTCTTGCTGGGTCAGGTGACTGCCACAAGGCTCCTCCCACCTGTGCAGTTTTGTTTTGCTTTTTCATTTTGGGTTGTTGTTGTTGTTTTGTTTTGTTTTGTTTTAAGGCAGTCTCATATAACCGAGGCTGTCCTCCTGCCTCCTCCTGCCTCCACCTCTCAGTCGCTGAGATGACAAGTATGGAGACACCATGCTAGGCTCCTTTTCAAAAGTTTTCATTCATTCATTCATTTGTTCACTTTGTGTGTGCATGTGTGTAGATAGAGATCAGAGGACAGCTTCTGGGAATTGGCTCTTTCTATTTATCATGTGGATCCAGAGATCAAATCCAGGTTGTCAGGCTTGGCAGCAGACACCCTTGCCTGCTGACACACACACACCCTTTCTTTTTTCTTTCTTTCTTTCTTTCTTTCTTTCTTTCTTTCTTTCTTTCTTTCTTTCTTTCTTTCTTTCTTTCTTTCTTTCTTTTTTTCTGAGACAAAGTCCTGGTACAGAAAGCAGGCTGGCCTCAGACTCCAGCTCTTCTTGCCTCAGCCAGACTCTTGGGATGTAATCATGCACTGGACTTCACTCTGTGTCTGGCATTACATTGTGAAGTGCTGTTGGGGGAATGTTCTGATCCTGATCCTCTCTCGTTGGGTGGTGGCGAGTGGGTCAACACCAGGGACAACTTGGGAATAGTGATCCACACACTGAGGAGCAAGGTGGGGCTGGGGAAGACAGAGCCACTCACGGGCCATCAAGCACCATGGGCTCAAGCTGGTGGGGACCTCGCTCACTTTCCCCTCTTCTCTCCACGTGCTATTTACTGAAGCCCACGGAGGCCATTCAGTGCTGTCTGTACATGCATGGGTGCAGGATCATTTGCTGGAGTACAGCCAGCCTCTCAGGGACCATACCCTTGAAGAACCTGATACCCCTCACCCTCAGCAGCCATCAATTACCAATAACTCCTCAGCTGGGGTAGGACTTCATGAACCCCTCTCTGGTCCATGCTGGGGTTTTGGGTGGCTATTTCTGTACAGGACTTGTGCATGCAGACACAGCCAGAGTTCATGTGTGCAATGGCCCTGTCAAGTCCTGCAAACACTGTTTTACTGAAGACATTCACTACTACCAACTCTTATAGTCTTCTGGCCCCGCCCCCCTTCCGAGAGGATCCCTGAGCCTTGAGTATGATTGTGATACAGATGTCACATTTAGAGTTGAACATTCTACACCCTTATTCTCTGCACATGGTCCAGTTGTGGGTTTCTGTTAATTCCATCGATCACAAAAAGCAGGTTCTCTGATGGGGTTAAGAGTTGTGCTAATCTGGATCTTTTCTGTTTAGTGCTGGGAATGAAACCCAATGTCTCTAGCCAAGCCAGGGCTCCACAGCTGAACTACTGCCCTAGCCCAGTCACTGGATCTTTTTTTTTTTGAGCTGAGGATTGAACCCAGGGCCTTGTGCTTGCTAGGCAAGTGCTCTACCGCTGAGCTAAATCCCCAATCCTTTTTTTTTAAAATTTATTTATTTATTATGTATACAGAAGAGGGCACCAGATCTCATTACAGATGGTTGTGAGCCACCATGTGGTTGCTAGGAATTGAACTCAGGACCTTTGGAAAAGCAGCGAGTGCTCTTAACCACTGGGCCATCTCTCCAGCCTCCTGTTTTTGTTTTCTTTAGTCTCACTGTATTGCCCAGACTGGTCTCAAACCCCTGAACTCAAAGGAACCTCCTGACTTAGCCTCCCAGTGGAAGCAGGAAGGAGTTCCTGAACATCTAGTGGTACTGGCCCTCCAGCTGAACTCTAGTCAGTGTGTCCTCTGTGGGTGCTAGGATAGGGAGGCACTATTGCACGCTGCTGGTCCCCCACCCACCCCACCCCACCCTCTGTGCCAGCATGCTGACTTGAAAGTGCTGGAGGAGCCTGTTATGCCTTGTAGGGTCTGTTGCAGAGATCAGCTTTCTCCCGTAGCTTCCCCATCCTCCTGCAACTTCGTGTCACTTCGTGCCTGTTTGCTGATCCTCACTTTGTGCCTGTCCAGGGATTGTCACTTCCTGCCTGTCTGCCAATCCTCAGCCCAGCAGGCCAGCTGTGAGTGCTTCTTTGGCAGTGTCTTAGCTGGTTGTTGTGAGTACTAGTGAAGGAAGCAATCAGCAAGTATACTGCCCTAGAAGTGCTGCACATTATTGGGCCGAGAAGGAAGAAAAAGGTGAGAGATGCCCAGACCTTCGAGAGGTACCAGGACTTTGCAAACTGGTAGGTAAGGGCTGTTGGGGGAGGCAGGTTTTAGCACCCACAGGAGAAGCATGTTTAGGGGTGATGATGGCAGGGGGAGGCACAGGGACTAGGGTATAAGGTGCTTCTGGCTGAGAGAAGTTTGCATGTAGAGGTAATAATTAGATCATTTATGAGGCATGTATGTTGTATGTTTATCGTCCTAGCCAAGCAGCTGCCATCTTGTGGAATTCAGCTGCACACCCTTGCAAAAGAATTATTCCAGCTGAGGTTGACTATTTGCACTTCCACAAGGAGGGCTGAGGAGGGTCACAAGACCCTCACCTGAGTATCCAGCTGCTCCCTTCCACCTGCTCTATGCAACTCTGTCTTAAGTGCTCGTGGCCTCAGGGAGGGGCTAGACTGTATAGGCTGGGGAAGGCTTCGGGGAGCTGGGGGGTGGGGGGCTGCCATCTGTGCAGCTACTGGGAAGTCTTCATCCCTGCTGGGTAAAGGCTATCCACATGCAGTCGGTTGGGGAGGCACACCCACACTGTTAGTTTCTGAAGTAGCAGCAACAGCAGCAGCAGTAGCAGCAACAGCAGCAGCAGCAGCAACAGCAGCAGCAGCATCAACAGCAGCATCAGCAGCAGCATCAACAGCAGCAGCATCAACAGCATCATCAACAGCAGCAGCATCAACAACAGCATCAACAGCAGCAGCAGCAGCAACAACAGCAGCAGCATCAACAGCAGCAGCAGCATCAACAGCAGCAGCATCAACAACAGCATCAACAGCAGCAGCAGCAGCCTCCCTCTGTGGCCTGTCGCCAGGTGCCTTTCCATTGTCAGCAATTCGACATGTGTACCCCTTAAAGGTGCCTGCCAGGCGCAGCTCTCTCTCTTTGCCTCTTCTTTTCTCTCTTGCCTCTCCTCCCTGTTCTCTGCCTGCCTGTCTGTCTGTCTGTCTGCCTGCCTACCTCACTCCTGTCCCCACTCCAACAGCCTTTCTCTTTCCCCTCCCCCAGTAAACCTCTTACACTGTTTCGAGTGGCGTGTTTGCTTAGTGGCATACCTTGGCAGGGCCAAGGTAAAGATACCTGCTTTGCCATTTCCTTCTTATTTATCACACACCCTGTAAGTAATCCCTCATCTATGTACCCAGTAAACTCATTGGTTCCCCAGAGCAACCTTGGCACAGCCGTGCCTCAGTTTGTCTTTGCGACCCCAGGAGGCGGGGTAGATGTTGCTTACATCCCTGGGAGGAAATTTTAGCAATAGTATACTAGCTGTGAAGCTCCATGCTCAGTGCCCCAACCATGTTCCCTAAGAGCAAGGATCTGCTGTGATCTGCATCTTACAGAGAGAAACACAGAGGGTCCAACGGGAAGGGTGGCTAAGGGCGCAGATTGCAGTGAAGAACTGAGTACAGAGCCTAGGCCTCCAGCTGCTGTCCCTGACGATGGGCCCAGGGCTCAGATCTGCCTTGCTGAGTGAACCCATGTTGTCTCCTCTCATGGGCATATTTAAAATGCATCTTAGAGAACCTGGCTGAGTCAGGCGTGGTGGCTTAGGCCTGCAATCCCAGCATTCAAGAGGATCACTAGTTGAAGGTCAGCCTGAGCTACAGTGTGAAACCCTCAAACAAACCAACATGTACCTGGTGCAAGTTTTCCTTTTTCAGCCAAAGCCAGTCCAAGAATGCTGATGGCTTTGAGGTCCTTGGGGGTAACCTCTGCCATTTGGGGTCTAACCTTAGACTGGACATCCTTTGAAGAAAAATACTCCTCTCTCCTTTCTCTCTGTTAGTTATTTGGTGGCGCTCTTAGCCTGCGAGGAAATGTCACGAAACATGACAGAATCCACTAACAAAAGTTTATTAAGATAAGAGAGAGAAAGCCGGGTGGTGGTGGTGGTGGTGGTGGTAGCGCACGCCTTTAATCCCAGCACTCAGGAGGCAGAGCCAGGTGGATCTCTGTGAGTTCAAGGCCAGCCTGAGCTACAAAGCAAGTTCCAGGAAAGGCGCAAAGCTACACAGAGAAACCCTGTCTCAAAAAAAAAAAAAAAAAAAAAAAAAGATAATAGACAGACAGAGAGACAGATGTGAACAGACCTGCAGAAAGACACGTGAATAAAGAGAGAGAAGCCGGGGACTATGGCACCGGCTTATAAAGGCTAGGCTGCGCCTGTGTACACAGGCTCATGTGGCTACTCAACGCATGTGAGTAGATCACATAGTTGCGCTGCGCGCTTTACGTAATTACGCAAAGCCTCTGGGTCCTGGTCATGCGAGATGTTTTGACCCGGAAATGGCTAGGTGGAAGTGTCTAGGTCCACCGGGCATACCCAACCGTGGGGGCATGTTGTGATTTCATATCACTCTCTTCAATGTTTTTTTCAGTTATTAGTTATTTCTTCTTGTGTATGTGGGGAGGTGAACATCTTCCATGGCTCATGTGTGGGGTCAGAGGGCGGCTGTATGACGTGAGTTTTCTCCTTTCACCTTTACGTGGGTTCCAGACCAGTCAGCAGGCTGGTCAGGCTTGTGTGGCAAGAACCTTTACCCACTGAACCATCCCTGTGGCCTCTGGTTTCTAGAGACAGGTCTCACTGTGTAGCCCTGGTTAGCCTGCAACTTGTCATGCAGAACAGGCTGACCTCAAACTTGGAGCAATCCTCCTGTCTCAGCCTCCCAAGTGCTGGGACTGCCATCACATCGGCCCCCTCCCTTTCTCCTAATGGCAAGGGGGAGGTGTGCAGCACACCCTTCAGCAAGCCCCTCGACACAGGAATTGTTCTTGTCCCTAAATAGACCTTTGAGCCGCGAGGCTCCCTTTAGAGAGGGCCGCTTTGTAATGAGGCCAGCGGCTGGACCACGCACCATGCCCACTCTACCACACACTCCGGCAGCTCCCCAGCGCTGGGGAAGCAGGCGTGGGCTGAAGTGGGGCTGATGAAATGTCAGGAATGCCGCTGAGCAGTGATAGGAAAACTCCAAGCCCTCCAGGAGGCCGGCCTGCAGCCACACATGAAAAAGCCTCCCAGCAAACCTCACATTTTTTTCAGTTTTTCGCAGAAGTCAAGAATGTCTGACCCTCCCTCTCCCCCCAGCAGTTGACCGGCCCTGGACTTGTACATTAAAGGGGCCACACTCTGGCTTCTGGTGTGTATTATCTTTTATTCAAGTGAAGTCATTTTCAAGAAACTCCTTTTTCAGCCCAGCTTGGCTTTTATTTGTGCCAATAGAACAATGATTAAAACGGTCCCTTTTAGGGAGAATTCACCTGCAAAAAATGCCTGGATTGGTGGCTATGGTGGCACACACCTTTAATCACAGCCTCTGAAGGCAGAAGCAGGTGGATCTTTGTAAGTTCATGGCCTGCTTGAACTATGTATAGTGAGCTCCAGATCTGCCCAAGTTACATAGTAAGGCCCTGTCTAAATAAATAGGAAAGTTTCTGAACTGTCTAGATAATAAGGATACAGAAGTGGCAGCTTGACGGGGTGCTTCATACCTGTAATTCCAACATTTGAGGGGCTGGAGGCAGGAGGATCAGTGCAAAGTCAATTGGGGTTACAGGAGACCCTTTCTCAAAAACCAGAAAAGCGGGCCTGGAGAAGTGGCTCAGTGGTTTTTGCTTTCCCAGAGGACCTGGGTTCAATTGCTGGCACCCACATGGTAGCTCACAGCCATTTGTAACTCCAGTTCAAGGAGATCTGACGCCCTCTTCTGGCCTCCATGAATATTGCATGCATGTGTGTGCAGATATACATGCAGAGAAAACACTCATGCACATAAAACCATAAAGTAATCACTAAAAAGTTTTTAAAAATAACAGAAAAGTAATATGTTAGTGTTAGTTTATTTAGTGCTGGGTGTTGAGTCCAGGGCCTTAGTCATGCTAAGTAGTGTCTCTGTGTGCAGAGCTCCTGGCCCCTGTTTGAGACATAGTTGGTGCTGGTGTAAGAAGGTCACACTAGAGGAAGCTGGATGGCAGGCAGGTATGCAAGCTCTGTACTATTCTTTGTTCTAAGATTATTCCAAAATAAAATGTTTATTAAAGCAAAAATGAGTATCTGTGCATTTGTAAACACACATCTTTATTTTTGAATACATCTAGACCCCTTGGGCCCTTAAAGAATTCCCTGTCTTTAGATCTCTGAGCCTGAGGCCAGCCTGGTCTACATAGTGAGTTCCAGGTCAGCCAGAGTTACCTGGTAAGATCCTATCTCAAAAAAAAGGGGGTGGGGAGGAGCGTCTCCTTTGGTGCTGGAGAGATGGCTCAGTAGTTAAGAACACTAGCTACTCTTCCAGAGGACAAGGGTTCAATTCCCAGCACCCACATAGCAGCTCACAACTATCTGTAACTCCAGTTCCAGGGGATCTAATACCTTCACACAGAGATACATGCAGGCAAAACACCAATGCACATAAATAATTTTTTAAAATTTACTCCTTAAAAAAAGTCCTTTAATATACATTAAACAAATAAAATCTTTTTTTAAGGTAAAAACAAAACAAAACAAAACAGGACACCAGTTAAATAGGAGCCTGCCCCAATGACCTCTCTTTAATCTAATCACCTCTTGGAAAACTCCATCTCCAAACAGTCACGTTGAGGGGGAGGAACCAGTATCTCAGTGTATGAATTAGAGAGCAGGCATGCTGAGGACAACCCCAGGCACATAGGCTCTTTCTGGATACTTCATAATCCAGCTGGAGTATCTCTACAGTGTACTTCTGACTTGGGGCCAGATGCCAACCCAGAGCCTGTCTCCAGCTCCAGGAAGAGAGGCCTTGAGTCTGAGGCACAGACAATGGTGGATGCTAAGGGTGTGAGGCTGCTGGAATTCGTCCTGGCTTTTCGGATGCCACAGGAAGAGAGCCTAGAGAGTGCCAGTCAGCTGCTCCTTAGTTCCTGAGAGGTGGAGCAAGAAGAAATGAATGGGCACTGGAGGAGTCCGGTCAGATACAGGCAATATGCAGCCTTGAAAGCAGAGGGACTTTGGGATTGCACTGGGTCCCTGTGTGGAGGGAGGTCTGGGAGGCAGGACCAGGCATAGGGTGGGAGCTGCCAAAGGGGGCCTGATGAACTTGAAGACTCTGAGGCCAGATCCTGAGTATATGGGGCCCTGGATAGCTGGAGTGTTCAACAGGCAGGGTGTAGATTGTTTCTTGGCTCCCTGGGGCTCACATGCTTTGTACATGCGTGAGATGTCCATAACATATATTTTTGTAAGCATCGCCACCTGGTGGCATGCAGGGGGCAATGCCAGCATAAAAGAGGAAACTAGCCTTGGCACCTAGCAAGGTGACTAGTGCCATGCTCCATCCTGCGGCTGTCTGCAGGGAATGGAAGCCAGCCCCTCACAGCAAGATCTCCTTTTCTTATTCCTCCTCTCCTCTCCTCTCCCTCTCTTTCCCCTCCCCTTCTCTTAGACAGGGTCTCACTATGTAGCTTTAGCTGTCCTGGAGCTCTCTGTATAGACCAGGCTGGCCTTGAACTCATAAAGATCCACGTGCCTCTGTGTAGCTGGGGTTTTCTCCAGTCCTGCCTGGCCCATGGTCAGGACAAATCTCTCTCACCTGCCAAACCCGCAGCCACTTAGACCAACTGAGTAAACACACAGAGACTTATATTGTTTACAAACTGTATGGCCACAGCAGGCTTCTTGTTATCTAGTTTTTATATCTTAAATTAACCTGTTTCTATTCATCTATAAGTTGTCATGTGGCTCATGGTTTACCAGTACCTTACATCTCACTTGTCGTGGCAGAGGCTGGCAGCATCTCTCTGCCTCAGCCTTCCATTTCCCAGAATTCTCCTCTCTCCTTGTCCCGCCTATACTTCCTGCCTGGCTACTGGCCAATCAGTGTTTTATTTATTAACCAATCAGAGCAAAACATTTAACATACAGAACATCCCACAGCACCTCTGCCTTCCAAATGCTTCTGCTCCCTCTTCTTCTTCCTCCTTCTCTTTTCTTTCTTCCTTTAAAAAAATAAAACAAAAAACAAAACAAAAACAAGTTCTCACTATGTAACCCATGCTGGCCTCAATATCATGATCCTCTTGCCTCAGCCTCCTGCGCATTGGAATTACAGATACCCACTACCATGCCAAACTTCAAAGTAACAATCATATTCTCTCCCTCTCTCTCTCTCTCCCAGTTCCTCCCCTCCTGAGATGGGATCTCAATATGTCCCCTTGGCTGACCTGGGACTCCTTGCCTGTCTGGTCCCTTCTCCCATCACCTCCCACGTTCTAGGGTCACAGGCCTTTGCTATTGCGCCTGTCCAGAGCCAACTCTTACCCTCTGCTGGCCTGGCAAATCCTATGGACCCTTGAAACAAGTGTCAAGTCCACAGGAAGCTAGGTATGGCGCTGCACTCCCATGGGAGGCTGAGGCCACAGGACTGCAAGTTTAGGGCCAGCCCAAACTATTTTGTGAGACACTATTTCAAAATGTAAAAGTATGTCACAGAACCTGTGAGATGGCTCTGTGGGTAAGGACTCGTGATGGAGGGGCAGAACAGACTCCCAAAACATGCTCTTTGACCTCCATGTGCATATGCAATCGCATAAATATACATACACAAATTAATAAATAAATTCCCAGTGGTGCACGTCTTTAATCCCAGCACTCAAGGACAGAGGCAGGCAGGTCCCTCTGAGTTCCAGGCTGGCTAAGGCTACATATGAGACCCTGTCTCAAAACAACTGCAAACAAAACCAATAAAACCTCAAGATAAATGTAAACAAAGAAGTATAATGTATGCCTTGGCCTTCTGTCTAGGATCAAGTGTAAAATAAGAGGTAAAAAGATATAAATGGGTGGTAGAGGGCTTGCTTAATATAGGCAAGGATCTGGGTTCAATGCCCAGAACAAAAAGAAAAATACATGGGATTCCACAACTAAGCAATTATAGTGAACATGAGTATTCAAACATGTGATGAAAATAAATTTGGTGTAGAGCAGCATTTGTGCATCTTATTGACACACTGCTAACCAGAAAGCAGCCTGTCTAACAGTGATGAGTCAGACATGGTCACATTTGGCAGGTGGGAGAGCAGGAGGATCAGGGGTTCCTGGGAATCCTCAGCTACATAGTGAGTTCCAGACCAGCCTGGACTACATGAGATCCTATTTCAAAAACAGCATCGCCCCAACACTCAGCAGGCAGAGGCAGGCAGATGTCTGTGAGTTTGAGGCCAGCCTGATCTACACAGTACGTTTAAAGCCAATCAGGGATATACAGTGAGACTGTTTCAAAAAGTAAATTAAATAAGTAAAAATAGCAATGAGCACTGCGACATTTTAAGAATTTGAAACATAATATAAAACTTACATAGTGTCTATTTCTCTTTAAAAACTTATATACTTTTAAGGAAATATCTCCCTGAATTGCTCAGGCTAATCCCAACTCTCATAACAGGTCAAAGCTCTCCTACTAACTCAGCCTCTGGAGGAGCTGGGTCTACAGGCATGTACCAATGCCCCCAGCTTAGCGTGTCTGTTGCTAACACAACTGTAAGTATTGCTAAAATACAAAGAAAAAATGTGTTGCTAAAGACAGGAAACACAGTGCCTATGAGCCTTGGTAAAAATAAGTATGTGGCCATTGTCCATACTGCTGGACTGTAGGCCAGGCCCTTAGACAGCCAGGTAGGGTGCATGTCACATCATCTGGCTGCCCACATTGGCCATTTATCCCATAGGTACTGGTACAGGGCCAACTGATCTAGACCATCAAGGCCCCTGCCCTACCAATCACTCAGCACAGGAGACACACAAAAACACACAGAACAGGTTCTACAAGCTGAACATGCAAGGGAAAAGATCTGACTGGATAAATTATATGTAACAATGTTTG
Source organism: Onychomys torridus (assembly GCF_903995425.1). Taxonomy (NCBI): domain Eukaryota; kingdom Metazoa; phylum Chordata; class Mammalia; order Rodentia; family Cricetidae; genus Onychomys; species Onychomys torridus. The sequence continues at coordinate 161,439,963 of NC_050444.1, forward strand.
GGGCATAATTAACTACACCATTTGCTTTAAAGCCAGGGATTTGAACCTAGTTTAGCCCATGTTGGGGTCCCTCTTTTATAAGACACACACACACACACACACACACACACACACACACACACACACACAGACAGAGAGAGAGAGAGAGAGAGAGAGAGAGAGAGAGAGAGAGAGAGAGAGAGAGAGAGAGAAACCTCTCACATTCTCTCGAATATTCTGATGGGCTCCAGAACAGTTTTTAATTTTTTTCCCCACCCATATTAAAGAGCTAGGCTGGGTGTAGTATCCTGTAATCCCAGCATTTGGGAGGTGGAGGCAGGAAGATCAGGAGTTCAAAACCAGCTTGAGTTACAAGAGATCCAGTCTTATGAAACAGAGAGGCAGGGTCACTATTCACAGTAGTATTGCTCTCCATGCCAAGAGGTAAAACAATCTGAGTGTCCATCAGTGCATGAATGGATGGAGGAGAAAATGTGGCCTCCCTGCACAGTGGCACATCTCCGGAGTCCCAGCTACTCAAGAGGACAAGGCAGGAATTAATCCCTGAGACTCAGGGCCAGCCTGAGCCACATAGTAAAACTGCATTTTAAAACCAAACAAACAAAACGAAAACTTCCACAAACAAAACGTGATCTGGTCAAACATTATCATATTGTTTGGCCACAAAAAGACACAAGATTCTGACACATGCCAAAGCAGGGGTGAGTCTGGAAGACCGGCACAATGAAGGAAGTCAGATGTCAAGGGGCAAATGTTACAGAAAGTCAGACGGTCGAGCAGGGGGAGGGATGATGGACAGCTGTTGCGTCAGGCCCATAAAGCTGTTGGGAGTGATGAAAGCATTTTGGAAATAGATGGTGGTGACCGTTGCCCAATACTGACTGCCATTGCATGAAATGCTGCTGCATCATGTGCCTAAGAATCGTTAAATTAGGGGCTGGAGAGGTGGCTCAATGATTGAGAGCACTGGCTGCTCTTCCAGAGCACCCAGGTTCAATTCCCAGCACCCTACATGGCAGCTCACAACTGTCTGTAACTCCAGTTCCCTGGGATCTGACACCTTCACACCAATGCACATAAAATAAAGTTAAAATAAATTATTCTTTTAAAGAATCATTGAATTAAAAAACTGGGTGTGCAGGATGGTGCACACATGTAATCCCAGTGCTTGGGAAGTAGAGGCAGAAGGATCAAGGTCATCTTCACCTACATAGCCCCTTTGAGGTTAGCCTGGGATACTTGAGACCCTGTCTCAAAATAACTAACTAACTAACTAAATAAATAAATAAATAAATAAATAAATAAGTCAAATAGTAGCAAATTATATATATATATATATATATATATATTGTTTGTTTTAGGTTTTTTTTTGTTTTTTTGTTTGTTTGTTTGTTTTTTGGTTTTTGAGGATAGGATTTCTCTGTGCAACAGCCCTGGTTGTCCTGGAACTTATTCTGTAGACCAAGCTGGCCTCAAACTCACAGAGATCTGCCTGCCTCTGCCTTCTGAGTGCTGGGATTAAAGGTATATGCCATCACACCTGACATAATTTTTTAAATTTCTATTTATAGATTTATTTTATGTGTATAAGTATTTTGCATATATGTATGTATACCATGGGTATACCTGGTACTCACAGAGGTCAGAAGAGGTCATTGGGTACCCTGAAACTGGATTACAAAGTGGGTGTGGTTATGATTTACCGTGTGGGTGCTGGGAACTGAATTCAGGTCCTCTACGACAGCAAGTGCTCTTAACCCCTGAAGCATATATAGCTCTAGTTCCTTACCATCGTGACGCTGGCTGTCCACTGCCAAAGTTCTGACTGAGAAGGGAGGGTCCCTGTCCCTTCAGTGCTCTGCACCCAGCCCCCAAAGTGCTCTACACCCTGACCCCTTGGCTTGTCTACCAGAAATCAAATGTTCCCGACCTGAGAAAACTTACCACCTCCTGTCAAACATGCTCTCTTGAATTGGGCATGTTGGCACACTCCTGTAAGCCTAGCATTGCAATCCCAGAAGTCTAGAACCTTCTCCCTTTGTGTATCCCTTACTTATACTCACAAATGAGCCTTATAAATCTTATCAACTCTACCTCCTGAACAGAGCCTCCCACTTTCATATTTGGCTAAATAATCAGAGGATTGCAGGCTTGGCTTGGAGCAGGGTGGATCTCTAAAATCCTGCCCACCAAACATGGACAGGACAGAGGGGCGGAGCTACAGCTAGAGTCTTCCTCCATACCCTTAAACCTTTCTTCTGCTACTGACTATATCTTAAGGGAGTTTTACCTGGAAAAACAAAACCCTGAATAGAGAAGTAACCTTCCCCTTTGGTGGCTTGGCTAGTTTTTAATTTGGCCAGCTCTCCTTGACTCACACATGGAGGAAGATTGAGGCAGTGGCCATTCTCAAGAGCTACCAGGCTTGGGGGACCAGGCCCTAGGCACAGGCAAGTGGGCTGGTCTTAGCAAGGTGGGAGCAATAACCTTAAGTTAAAGATGGACCAGCAGATGCTGGGGGTGGGATTTATATGCCCTGACCTCCCATCAGCCACTTCTCCTTGAAGACCAGGTCCCCTAATTCCAGCAAAGCGATGGCCAGGTTTGGCTGACTCACAGTTTCCTCTGGGGATGCTGGAGGCAGGGGAAAGGGTAGGAGAAGGGCCTGTAGGCCCTGTTTCCTCTTCCTGAGGTAAGGCATATGGGTAGAGGGAAAGAAACAGCTGCTTTGAGTCCTGATCAGGGCAAGGCCTTTGTCCTGCTCACCTTCAAATGGGGAAGTGGGACAGGTGGCCATGGTGGCTCTCCCAGGAACACAAGGAAAGTCCCTCTCTGTTCTAGTTTCAAGAATCACATATGTGGCCTGTTATATCAGAATTGACCTCAGAAAAATCACCCAACTCCTCCAACTTAGAGGTCCTGAGATCTCTCTCTCTCTCTCTCTCTCTCTCTCAAACTCTCTCTCTCACAAACACACATGCACACACTGCCACACTCACACTACACTCACACACAGTCCCACACCACACACACACACACACACACACTGCCACACTCACATTACACTCACACAGTCCCACACCACACACACACACACACTGCCACACTCACACTACACTCACACACAGTCCCACACCACACACACACACACACACACACACACTGCCACACTCACATTACACTCACACAGTCTCACACCACACCACACATACACACACACACACACACACACACACACACACACACACACACACACATCCTGCTGCCCTGGAGGCAGGGACTATTGAGCCTCTTCTTGGGATGAGGTTTGTAAGAGAGTGCAAAGGGAAGCTGAGCTCCTCCTTGGCCAGCTGGCCTGAATGATGGAGCTTTTCTGGGTCTGGGCCTCCAGCTCCCAAGCCAGACAACTGGGATACAAGGAGCTGGGGATGATGTGGAAGGACATTGGCCTTGGCCCCTGAGGATGCTAGAAGTAGAGCAAGTGACAGCTGGCCTCTGGCTCAGCCACTGCAGAAACCTCAGGTCACCTCCTCTGAGTGCCTCCCTGACAAGAAGAGGGTGAGGTCTGACACACTGACCAGAAGTGAGCCCCAACACAGAGATGTGGTGGTATTGTGTTCCCCAAAAATATTGGGCAGGCTAATAAACTTATCTGGGGTCAGAGAATAGGACGGCCACAATATTAAACATAGAGGTTAGGCAGTGGTGGCACACGCCTATAATTCCAGCACTCGGGAAGCAGAACCAAGCGGATCTCTGTGAGTTCACGGCCACATTAGAAACAGCCAGGCACAGAGACACACACCTTTAATCCCAGAAATCCAGCCTTTAATCCCAGGGAGTGACCGCAGAAAGTAGAAAGATATATAAGTCGTGAAGACCAGAAACTAGAAGCATTTGGCTGGTTAAGCATTCAGGCTTTGGAGCAACACAGTTCAGCTGAGATCAATTCTGGATGAGGACTCAGAGGCTTCCAGTCTGAGGAAACAAGACCAACTGATGAACTGGTGAGGCGAGGTAGCTGTGGCTTGTTCTGCTTCTCTGGTTTTCCAGCGTTCACCCCAATAATTGGCCTCAGGTTTGATTTTATTAATAAGACCATTTAAGATTCCTGCTGCACAGAGACAGTGAGCCAGATCACTGGGGACTGGGACTGCAGAATGAGCCCATGGCTTCTCTTAGAATGCTATTCTGGAACCACAGCCCTGCACAGGAGAAGCTTAACCTCAGGAGCCCTGAGCCCAGGCGTTAGTTCCTGGCTCTTTGCGTGGAGACCACATTCATGGCTTAGCATCACCCAGCAAGCTGGGAACCAGGACCCTTGCTTGACGTAAGCATCAGTGAGCCTGAAAGAGGAAATCTGGCTTCAAGCTCAAATCTCAGCAGATTAAAGCCACGCCCTGGCACATCTCAGCAATTGTCCTATAAAGAGAGCTGTTGGCCTGCTGTTTCCCAAGACAACCAAGAAACCTCTTGATCCAAAGAGGTAGTTGATTCCTCAAGGTATTGCTTGAACGCTTGCACCTCCATAACACAGGAAAGGTGCAGCCAGCATTGATCTGACAAGCCAGGAACACCAGCGTTCCCAGACCTGGGGAGGCTGAGCAGAAGGCTGGGAGTTCAAGGCCAGCCTGGGCTGTGTAAGGAGACTGTCTCAAACAAGCAAAGCAAACAACAGGAAAACAGAAGCAAGCTTGATCCACAGACATCTTAGGCACTCAGACCTCACCTACCTCCTTCTACCATCCCGCCCCCACACCCTAACATGCCCTAAGGATTAAATGACCATGATCTGAACACAGGGAACATTCCAGACACCTGCCCTCCCTAGTGCCAAGGCACAGCACTGGTTGCAAAACTATTCACACCAGTTTAAAAAAATCTAAGGGGCTTCAACGGCAACTCTTAGCCAGGATTAATCTGTGGTAAGGACCTTCAGGAGGAGGTTAGGGGACTTCTGAACAATTCAGAGTGACCGGGAGGACAGCAGCTGTTCTTGGACTCTCTTCGATCAAGCTCTATAAATAGGTTTGCTGACACTATTAAAAATTGCTTTTAGTAACTTTTTTCACTACCAAAAAATATATGCTCATTCTCTCTTATAAGTAACAAAACTTTGGAAACAACCCCAAATGTCCCAAACCAACTGTATACCATCTGTCTTAGTTAGGGTCTTTATTGCTGTGAAGAGACACCATGACCATGGCAAGTCTTACAAGGAAAACATTTAATTGGGGTGGTTCACTTACAGTTTCAGAGGTTCAGTCCATTATCATCATGGTGGGGAGCATGGCTGTATACAGGCAGCTGTGGTGCTAGCTACATCTTAATATGCAGGCCACCGGAAGTCAGCTGTCACACTGAGTGTATTCTGAGCATAGGAAACTTCAAAGCCCGCCCCTACAGTGACACACTTCCTTCAACAAGGCACACCTCTTAATAGCACCACTCCTTATGAGATTATGGGGACCACTTACATTCAAACTACCACAAACCTCCCCTGGGCTCTCTTCATGGTGCCAACTTCTCGGCATGACCCCTTTAATCCCAGGCCTTCAACTGCTACCGAGGCTGCACTATCACCATTGACCTCTCCTGACCTCTCGCAGTGACAAGCCTCAGCTGCTCTCCATGACCCCCTCATGCCTTCAACCAATACACCTGGGTGACTGACATTACCAAATTTGGTTGCCAGCTCATGTTACATCTAGAACACATCTAGAACAGTTTCTATGTGTTGACCCTGAGGATACACCTCCCAGAAGATTTTACCTCAATGATGCTGGTCTCTTCTTAATCACCGCTAATTTCTTAGCTCCAGCTAACCAGCATCAATTGTCCCAGCAAAGCAAAATAATATCACAAATATTAAATCAAACAAGGTAAAGATCTATATTTGCCATTTTTTGTTGTTTGTTATTTTGTTTTTGTTTTTTCGAGACAGGGTTTCTCTGTGTAGCTTTGGCACTTTTCCTGGATCTCACTCTGTAGACCAGGCTGGCCTCAAACTCACAGAGATCCACCTGCCTCTGCCTCCTGAGTGCTGGGATTAAAGGCGTGCACCACCGCCGCCACCACCCAGCCCCTATATTTGCCTTTAATAAATAAGAAAATGTTTTACTTTAGTGGTTCTGGTCTCTTGTTAACCACGGCTGATTCTCCAGCTCCAGCTAACCAGAACCACAGATTCTTCACACAGATGGCCTGGTAGAGTCTTTGCTTCCCTCTGAAACTTCACAGGCCAGGCCTCCACTGTCTGCACTGTTCTCAACATTCTCATCTCCCAAGCTCCTAACAGGACAGCTCACTAAGCTCTCAATAGTCAAATGACTTTCCTAGCCCAAAGTTTCAAAGTCCCCACAATCCTCCCCCCCAAAAACATGACCAGGTCTGTCACAGCAGTAGCCTACTATGCTGGTACCAATTTCTGTCCTAGTCAGGATTACTATTAATGTGATGAGACACCATGACCAAAGCAACTTGGGGAGGAAGGGGTTTATTTCAGTTTATACTTCCATCACTGAGGAAAGTCAGGGCAGGAAATCACACAGGGCAGGAACCTGGAGGCAGGAACCTGGAGGCAGGAACCTGGGGGCAGGAACCTGGAGGCAGGAAGAGCTGATGCAAAGGCCATGGAGGGATGCCGCTTACTGGCTTACCTCCCATGGCTTACTCAGCCTGCTTGCTTGCTCTCCCTCTCTCCCTCTCCCTCCCTCTTTGAGATTTATTTATTTATTTATTAAGTTTACAGTGTTCCTGCAGGCCAGAAGAGGGCACCAGATCTCATTACAGATGGTTGTGAGCCACCATGTGGTTGCTGGGAATTGAACTCAGGACCTCTGGAAGAACAGTTGGTGCTCTTAACCTCTGAGCCATCTCTCCAGCCCCTCAGCCTGCTTTCTTATAGAACCCAGGACCAGCAGCCCAGGGGCTGCACCACCCTCCATAGCCTGGGCCCTCCCCCATCAATCACTGATGAAGAAAATGCCTTACAACTGGATCTTATAGAGGCATTTTCTCAATTGGGGGTTCCTTCTCTCAGATGACTATCCTGTGTCAAATTGACATAAAATCAGCCAGCATACTAGCTAAATAAATGATTTTTTTTTAAAGAAAGGGCTTTATGATGCAAATCTGTAATCTCAGCACCCTGGAGAACAAGAAACTCAAGGTCAGATTGTCTTCAAGGCCAGCCAGAACTACATAAGATCCTGTCCAAAACAAATATGTTGGGAGAAATCAAAACTGTCCTTCATGTACTAGTAAGGAAGAGCATACAGACATTTTGGACAAAGGCCACACTTTCCTCACAAAGGCAAACATAGCTCTTTACCTTAGGACCCAGCAATCCCAGGCACGTGCCCAAGAGAACTAGAAACGTGTCCATACAGCATCACTACCTGAGTTTTCACAGAAGCCATCACAGCCAAAGTTGTTTCTGTCAGCTGATGAGTGGACCCACCATAGAATATGATTACCCCTAGGAAGGAGAGGAATCCAGACACATTCCAGCGAAGGAATCTTGAAAACACCAAGTGAAGGAGGGCAGCCACTAAAGACCATGCACTATGTAATCCCATTCATAGGAAATATCCAGAGTAGACAAATACTTAGACATATTATAAAATTAATGGTTGCATAATTTCACAAGAAGTTTAAACTGGCCATTTAGCACTTTTGAATATTATTAGAGGATCATTTCTTGGCTTTAAAATTGACTATAAAGTTCTTTTTATTGAAAATAGATTTCCTCATACAACATATCCTGATTACAGTTTCCTCTCTCTCTACTTACAGTTCTTCTCCACCTCCCCTCCCATCCAGATCCACTCCATTTCTGTCTCTCCTTAGAAAAGAACAGGGTTTGTTTATGTGTAGTCTATGTGAGTATGAGAGCATGCCTGCATGTGCACCCTGCATGTGCAGGGCTGGAGGAGCCCAGAAAAGGGCTACCAATGCCCCAGAACTGGAGCTACAAGTTGCCATGAGCCCATGTGTGTGCTGGATCCTGAACTCAAGCCCTCTGCAGGAGCAGCAAGTGCTCTTAATTGATGATCAATCTTTCCAGCCCAAGGACTTGAGGGTGAGCAAATGCTGTAGAATCAGATAATTACTATGGTTGCAAAAACTTGCAAATGTACTAAACCCAGTGACTTATAGGGCTAAGAGGGTCAATGTTATGACAATTAAAAATACAAACATTTAGGGGCTGGAGAGATGGCTCAGCAGTTAGGAGTACTGGCTGCTCTTCCTAGAGGTCCTGAGTTCAATACCCAGCAACCTCAGAACCATCTGTAATGAGATCTGACACCCCCTTCTGACCTGCAGGCAGAACACTGTATACATAATAAATAAATTAATTAAAAAATACAAACATTTTTAAAAATTATTTTTATTACTATTAATTATGTGTGTATGCCCATACTGGCTTATGTGCATGTGAGAACAGTACCCTCAGAGACCAGGGGCATGGGATACACTCATAACTGGAGTTGTAAGTGGTTGTGAGCCACCTAATATGAGAGCTGGTAATGCAAACCAGGTCTTCTGTAAAAGTATCTCCATCCCTGAAAAATACAAAATGATTCAACAAGAAACAGACTCTGTAAACTGGGGATTAATATTTCCTTTAGTTTTTCTTTTTCACTTTACATTTTTTAAATTACATTTTTTATTGTTCATGTTCAGTGGGGTGGGGGTGAAGTGTGCTATGCACGGTGTGGAGGTACAGTGACAACTTACAGGAGTCAATCTCTCTTTCCAAGTGCACCCTGAGAATCAAACTCAGACAGTGGGTCGTTTGGCCGGGGTCATTCCTCAAAGCTGTCTCACGGCACTAATGTTTCATTCCTTCAAATTCGCACCTCTAGAGAGACGGTCACTTGCTGCTCTTACAGAGTACGGGGTTCAAGTCCAGTGCCCACAGGGGGTATGACGCCTTCTTCTGGCCACTGTAGGCACTTCACACACGTGGTGCACAGACATCCATGCAGACATAATATCCGTGCACGTAAAATAATAAAATATATTTTTAAAATTGCACCCAATAAGCTATCTAGAATAACTAGGAACGAAAAGTATATAGCTCAGTAGATGAACACTTCATTGGGATGTGTGAGGCCCTGAGTTCCATTCCCAGCTCCACAAAATCAGTACAATCATTGTAACAAAAGTTAGAAACTTCCCCAGATCAGCGCCACAGACCTTGTGAACATTTGACATACCCAGGCTTCAGGAATGTGGGTCATGCTCTGGTCCTGTTTTTGCCTCCATCGGAAAGAATGTCTGCAACAACCGCCCTCCTCGCCCCAACACACTCGTAAACAGGCTGACCTGGAGGAAAGTAACATTAGCCCTAAAAATGTCATTCTCTCCTCCCGCCCAGGACTGGATGTCCTAGCCATTTGCTGGCTCCTAGAGTAGCTCTGGGACGCTTAAGGAAATGACTGGGACCAGGACCGGGAGCTACTGGGGAGGAGAGAGGTGTAGGGGCATAGAGGCGTGGGGAAGCTCGTGAGCGTGGTGCTGAATGAGTATCAGGGGTGGAGCAGTGCACGAGTGGGGGTCTTGGAAGGAGCTGGGCGGTGCCCTGGAGCCACGGGGCGGGACGTGGAGAGCTCAGAGGCTGCGGGAGGAGAGCGCTCAGCTTTACAGAGGCGGGGCGTGGAGGGATCGGGGGGGGGGGGGGGGGGGGGGGGGCGGGGCAGGGGCAGGACGTGGGAGCTGGGCTCGAGAGCTTGGGATGTGAGAGGTGGAGAATTTAGCAGCAAGGTATAGGGACGGATTTGGGGCAAGGAGAACGCAGGGGCGGGCGCCAGGACTGGGTGCTGAGGCTACCGGGGCGGCGTGTGGACAGCGCTGAGAGCGTTGGAGGCAGACACAGAGATCCCGAGTTTGCAGAGCGCAGGGGCGGGGACTAGGGAGCTCAGGGGAGGGGCCTGGAGGGCGCAGGGGCGGGGCGTAGAGAGCTCAGGAGCAGGGATTAGGGAGCTCAGGGAGGGGCGTGGGGATCAGGATGAAACGGGAAGAACTCAGGGGCGGGGATTAGAGAGCTCTGGGCAGGGCGTGGAGGGCGTTGGGATGAGACTAGTGGTTGCATAGTCGATAGACTGGGCGGGGTTGGGACGCAGGCGGGACCCTTGGGGACGCGAGTCTTGGGCGCCTAGATGCCCAAACAGAGGCGACTGCGGTCTCGGCTTGGCCTCGACCTCTCAGCACCCTTGGACCTGTGCACCCTGGCCGTCTGCCCTCGGTCCCCAGCCGGCCATGCCCTCACCCGCGCCTCCCACCGAGCTGCTGCCGTGGGAGCGCGCCGTGGTGCTGTTGTCGTGCGTGCTGTCAGCGCTGGGCTCGGGCCTCCTGGTGGCCACGCACGCCCTGTGGCCTGACCTGCGTAGCCGGGCGCGGCGCCTGCTACTCTTCCTGTCGCTAACGGACCTGCTCTCGGCTGCCTCGTACTTCTACGGGGTGCTGCAGGACTTTGCGGGCTCTTCGTGGGACTGCGTGCTTCAGGGCGCGCTCTCTACTTTCGCCAACACCAGCTCCTTCTTCTGGACCGTGGCCATCGCCTTCTACCTGTACCTCAGCATCGTCCGAGCTGCGCGCGGGCCCAGCACGGACCACCTTCTCTGGGCCTTTCACCTCATCAGGTGAGTAGGAAATGCTGCCTTGCCTCCAGGCCCCAGACCCAGGCTTACTGATCCCTGACCTTGCCTGCTGCACTGTGGCACTCGTGCGTCCTCCATCTAGGTGGCAAGGTGGCGTGTCCTACTGGTAGTCATGCCCCTAGGCATTCCGGAACCATGGAAGGATGCCTGGCTTGCCCAAGAGATTGGAGTCACCCTATCTGAGCATCTCTGAAGAGGCTGTCTGCCCCAGCTGGAACCTTCAGGCAAGGTGGGGGTGGGGGCAGAGCTTGCCCGGTGAGCTCTGCCATTTAGAAAGGAGCTGGGGATGACAACACTGTGCCTTTTGCCTCCTACTTCACCATGACCTGGCAGTCTCTGCTCCAATCTGCAGGCTGGGAGGTGAGTTAGGTGTCTGTCCTGGTCAAAGAACCCACAACTTCCAATTCTATACCACAGTGGGTGTGGTGCATCCAGTCACTCCCAGACCTCAGTGTCTCAACTATAAAATGCACAAAGGTATGCTTTTTAAGTTTTTCATGCCATTTATAGACTTCAGGTCCCAGTCACCAGAATTTTTCTTCTAAGTTTTTTTTAAGATTTATTAATTTTATTTTATGTGTGAGTATTGACTGCAGATATGTATGTGCATCACCTGTATGTATGTGTACTTGATGCCCTGGAAGGTCAGAAGAGGGCATCAGACCTCCCCCACCCAACTGGAGTTACAGGTGGTTATGAACTATCTTGTGGGTGCTGGGAATTGAACCCAGGTCCTCCATAAGAGCAACAAGTGCTCTTACCCACCAAGCCATCTCTCCAGCCCCTTCTGGGAGGTCTTGACTGCCTAGCATTCAAGATCTTCAAAACTGAGGTCAGTGGCAAAGGGCTGGTTAGGATCAGGACTGTCAGCCACCTGGAGCCTCTGAGTGTGGAAACCAAGGCCTTGGCCTGCCCCGATTGTCAGTGGCCAGCCTCACCTGTGTCATTTCAGAGTTCAGAATTCTCAGTGTCCTGTGCTGAGCCCACGGAAGGAGTCCTAAGGCTGTTTCCCTGTCTCTCGCCTCAGCTCAAGGCCCCAGAGTCTGCCCTAATTATAGGTCCTTTCTGAAAACTTGAGTGCTTTCCAAGGGCTGAGAGGGTGGTAGTCAGCACTTTGGTAGAGACAGATCACCTGGTTGTCACACGCTGAGACAAGCTGGGAAGAGTCACTTGACCTCCTGCTAGTATAGCTCTTGGAAGGAGACCAGCTATCCCACTTCTCAGCTGGTCAGACAAAATCTTTGTAGCACGCCATTCACAGCACAGGGACCTGCTGAAAAGGAGGCTGCAGCTGCTCTCCTCCAACGCACCAGACACCAGCTATGTCAGAGACAGTCTTCCATGGTACAATTGGAGTCTGAACACAGGTGGTCATTGGCTTGGAAAGGGCCCGAGGCTGGACCTTCCTTTGCAAGAACTTCTCCTCTTGGCTGCACTCCTTCAAAAACTGAAGAATGCAGTATATTTTTAAGCAAAGGAACAGACCCTTCTGTGTAGTCCCTCTAGAAGATGATTCTCAGCTGGGCAGTGGTGGCGCATGCCTTTAATCCCAGCACTCGGGAAGCAGAGCCAGGCGGATCTCTGTGAGTTCAAGGCCAGCCTGGTCTACAGAGTGAGATCCAGGAAAGGCGCAAAACTACACAGAGAAACCCTGTCTCGGGGGAAAAAAAAAAAAAAAAGATGATTCTCCTGGTCAACCTGAGTTGGGAGTGCACTGCTCAGTTCTCATCAGGGACACTCTAAGAAGATTCTGTGATGCTCGGGGAAGTCTTTCTAGGGAAGGCTGTGTTCAAGAGACTTGCTAGAACCTGCCCAACTGGTTCATTTATGACCCAGATCCTCCCACGCTGGTTGCTAAGGCCTCTCCACTCTATAGCCTTGGAGTATTAGGTTACTCCTGCCGATGATCTGTTCATGTGAGAAATCTCCCCCTGGACACAGACTACTGACTGCCTACTATGTGTTTTCCCACTTAGTTATTGGACAAGGCCTCCCTATGTAGCCCTGGCAGGCCTGGAACCTCCTCTTCCCGTGGGTAATGAGATTAAAGGTGCGTGCTATGTACCCATCAAGGATCTACTTTTCGACTGACTTTAAAATCAAGGCTCTCTTCAACCCGTACAGCCTTGGAAAGAATTTTAAAATGTTAGCAGCATAAATGGTGGCTATCCTGTAAAGAATTCTGAAGAACAGTTGGGGTTGATGGCACTCCTGTAATCCCAGGGGAGGTGGAGGCAGGAGAATCAGGAGTTCAAAATCTGCTTCAGCTCTATTTAAACTTTAGGTCAGCCTGCCAGCCTGGACTGCATGGGACCCTGTCCCTCCACCCCCCAAAAAGTTACTGGGAATTGATCGAATAATGGAGTGGCATTTTCTCATTAAATTAGAAGAAAAGCCGGGTGGTGGTGGCGTCGGCGGTGCACGCCTTTAATTCCAGCACTTAGGAGGCAGAGGCAGGTGGATCTCTGTGAGTTCGAGGCCAGCCTGGGCTACCAAGTGAGTTCCAGGAAAGGAGCAAAGCTACACAGAGAAACCTGTCTCGAACCCCCCCCCCCCAAAAAAAAGAAAGAAGAAGAAAAATCATGAGAATACTAACATGAAAAAATTAGCAAAGCTGAACTGTCCCGCTCTAGTGGTTCTGGAAACTGGAGTAATCCTTGGAGGAAGCTCTTGGTTCATACCTTCCGATCCAGTAATCCTGTTGACCGGAGCGAGTCTAAGAAGAAAAGCAAAGCTCACACAAAGCTGTGTGGACTCAGGACTTCCTGAGGCGCTGCTGCCATAGTGAGAATTAGAACTAATTTCGGTGTCCAACAATAGAGGAAGTGCAAGTCAAGGGGCTTCCTCTCCTTCCTCTCCAAAGTGCGACAGAACTGTTAAATGCTGGTGGCTAGTGCTCAAAATCATGTTTTTAATGGCATAATAGAATGTGAGACGGAAAGGAAATCTTTTTTGCTTGTTTTCTGGAAGTGCTGGAGATGGAGGCCAGTGCTATTTCCCCAGACCCGAGAAATCCCATCTCTAAAACCAACTGCAGGCATGAAACACAGAATGCCAGAGACTCCTCTGCACACACAAGTTCCCGGGAAAGCAACCATGTGACCCCAGTGACCTTTCTTCAGTCAAGGAACAGCCAGCCATCCGTCACTCATAGGAGACAAGTCAGGGGTAGACGCTAATTCTGACCCAGAGTCTGTGCCCTTTATGAGTCTACCTGGCTGGAATAACAATAACTTTAACAAAACTTATTTGTACTTTGCAGATTTCCCAAATGTTAGCATCTTATTTTTCTTGAATAGACATGATGCTGCCTGTAGCTAGAGTTTTCCTGCCTGGCCCACAGTTAGGACAAATCTCTCTCTCCCGCCAGGCCCATAGACGCTCAGACCTAACCAGTAAGCACACAGAGACTTACATTGTTTAGAAACTGTATGGCCATGGCAGGCTTCTTGTTATCTACTTCTTATATCTTAAATTAACCCATTTCTATTAATCTATACTTTGCCACGTGGCTCGTGGCTTACCATTACCTTACATCTTCCTAGTCATGGCAGTGGCTGGCCTGATTGGTTAAAATAAATAAAGTGCTGATTGGCCAGTAGCCAGGCAGGAGGAATAGGGTAGGCGGGACAAGGAAGAGGAGAAGGCTAGGAACAGGAAGGCTGAGGCAGGGAGAGACCGCCAACAGCCACCATGACAAGATGTAAGGTACTGGTAAGCCACGAGCCACGTGGCAAAGTATAGATTAATAGAAATGGGTTAATTTAAGATAAAAGAAGTAGATAACAAGAAGCCTGCCACGGCCATACAGTTTGTAAGTAATATAAGTCTCTGTGTGCTTTCTTGGTTGGGCCTGAGCGGCTGTGGAACTGGCAGGTGAGAGAGATTTGTTCTGACTGTGGGCAGGCAGGAAAACTCTAACTACAGCTGCCTCATGTATGTTTGCTTATCTAGTGGCTTTCCTGCATTTACACAGACCAACACATAACTCTCAGGACAACACTGTCCCCTGATTGGTAGACTTCCTTGAACTTTTGTCTGTGATCTAACAGTGTCTCTGGGGGAAATTCTGAATTATTCATTGATCTATTGTTCACGTCTTTTTATCCCTTGAAAATCTTCCATTTCCCTGTCAGTCTTTACTTATTTTTACTTATTTTTAGTGTTTAGAGGGTACATGCGCTATGACACCTGGGTGTGGAGGTCAGAAGACAACTTTGTGGGCTGAGCTCTCTTCTTCCACCTTTATGTGGAGTCAAAGTGTTGAATCTCCAGGCTTGGGCATCTTCCCCCTGAACCATCTTGCTAGCCCAGCATTGACTAGTGATTTATTTTTCGTTTTGATTTTGAGTCTGATCCTCCTGTTTCCACTTCCCTTGTGGTGTGATTATATGTATGTATGCATGCCGCTATACCCGGTCTATGCAGTGCTGAGGATCAGGATCAGACCCAGGCAAGCGCTGCCAACTGAGCCATACCTCAGCTCCTATTTATATTTTCTTCAGGCAGGGCCTTAGTGTGTAGGCTAGGCTGGCCTGAAATTCAACATGTAGCTCAAGCTAGCTTCAGACTCAGCCCTTTGCCTCAGCCTCCTGAGTGCTGAGGTTATAGACATGGGACACTACACCTGGTTCATAACATTGGCATTGGAAAGAGTACAGCGTGATGATGTGTAGGACGTCCCACAGTTTTTGTGTGTCTGGTGCTTCTTCACAGAGTTTCAAGTTTTGCACTCCAATGGGTTTCAGAAGTGCTTTGGTATTGACATGGCTAAGGTCACATCTGCCAGGCATGGTGTAGTTTTCTTTCTCTGTCTGTCTCTCTGTCTGTCTCTGTCTCTCTCTCTGTCTCTCTCTCTGTCTCTCTCTCTGTCTCTCTCTCTGTCTCTCTCTCTCTCTCCCTCTGTTTGGGTGTTTTGCTTGCCTGTTTGTACCACATGTGTGCAGTGCCCAAGGAGGCCAGAAGGGGATGTTCTCCTGGGACTGGAGTTACAGATGGCTGGGAGCCACAGTGTGGGTGCTGAGAATTGAACCCGGGTCCTCTGGAAGAGCAGCCAGTGCTCTTTACCACTGGGCCATCTCTCCAGCCCTGCTTTTGCTTTGGTAATTCCTGTTGTACATCTGTGTGAATGTGTCTCTCTGGTCATTTGTTTCCAGTGCCCGCCAGGGCTAGAATTGCCTGAATGGGTCCTTTCCCATCTTCCTTTATGGCAACTAAGATAACCCTGTCTCCACCCTCCCCTTGGGCTAGGG
The DNA here is from genome assembly GCF_903995425.1 of Onychomys torridus. Classification (NCBI taxonomy): domain Eukaryota; kingdom Metazoa; phylum Chordata; class Mammalia; order Rodentia; family Cricetidae; genus Onychomys; species Onychomys torridus. The sequence continues at coordinate 161,455,882 of NC_050444.1, forward strand.
CTCCAGAGTCAGCAGGGGCCGGCTAGCACCTCTACTGTTCTGCCAGATCAGTTCTAGAGCCCTGTGAACAGGGGTGGGAGGTGGGATGTTGTCTCTAGGGGTCAGAGGTAAGGTTCTGACTGAGCTGGCCTCCAGCAGTCTGGACTTCTGGCTCTCCTTCTGGGTGAGAGCAAATGCAACCATAGCTGTATTGCTTCTCTCTCACATCCACCTCTGGGGCTCCCTCGGGTTTGTGGAGGAAGTCGTACGTCCCAGCTGACCATAGAGTCTGCTGTAGGGAGTGGGAAGTCCCACCATAGTAAACGGGGAACAAAGGGAGGGTCTAACCAAGCATAGTAGTGCGCGACTGAGATCCCAGCACCTGGAGGCTGAAGCAGGGGCTTGCCATGAATTCCAGGGCAGAGCTGGATTTGGGGTTCTTCCTGCCATGTCCCAGTGTCCTCTCCAAGACTCAAGCTGGAGAGGGAGGTGGGGGAGAAGAATGAATTTGTTTGTGTTTTTGGGGGCAGAGTCTCAGCTCAGCCTGGTCTCAGACTCACTATGTAGCCCAGAATTCTCTCAAACTCTTGACCTTTCTGCCTCCACTTTCCAAGTGCAAGGATTACAGGCTCAAACCCCCATGCCCACCTTGGCATTTATTTTAGACAAGGTCTCACACTGTAGCCCAGGCTGGCCTAGAACTCATTATGTGGCCCAGTAGACTGGCTCTGAATTAAGATCAGGCTTCCTCTCTCTGCCTCCCAGGCGCCATGCCCACCTCTTGTTCAGTTGCTGTTGTAGGGGATGTAGACTGAGGGGTCTTACAGCTGGTAAGTAAGTGCTCATAGGGAGGGGTAGGCTCCACTAAAGGGGGTTTGATTCATGTTTTCTTTCTTGTGGCTTGTTTTCTGTGTGTTTGGTTGGTTGGTTGGTTGGTTGGTTGGTTGGTTGGTTAGTTTTTTGTTTTTTTGTTTTTTGTTTGTTTGTATGTTGTTTGAGAGACAGCTCTCACTATGTTGTCCTGGCTGGCCTAGAACTCACTATGTAGATCAAGCTAGCCTGGAACTCATAGAGACCTGCCTGCCTCTTGCCTTTGTGTACAGAGTGCTGGGATTAAGTCATGTGCCACCATGCCCTGATCATCCTTAAGTATTTAAACGACCAAGATTCTTTCCAGGCCTGGTAGAGAGATATTGAGGGAGGCAGATTGCAGGTGAAACATCCTTTAGTACCACAGCGGGGCTGGGGGCAGACAGAGCGAGGAGGCAGAGACTGGCATAGGGATCCACCAGCAATCCACAGGACAAAGGAATTCCTTCATGGACTTTAGAGTGGGCAGTCTCTGAGTTTAGCCCTTATGTGAAAGTACCAGAAAGACTACCTCAGGAAGCTGATCCTATCACCCCACCCTAACTTGGGGCTGCTGCATGCTAGGACTTTAGCTGCTTAGGGAAGATACTTAACAGGAAGAAAGTAAGGCTTCTGATTCCCTCTACAGTCTACAGGAGCGGCCTCTTGAACAGCACACCAGGGCATCAATGACCCCCAAATCAGAGCTGGCTTGTGTTTGTTTTACTGAATGTTTTTTTCCGAGATTATATGGTAAAATCTTAGCTGTCGGAAACCCAGGGCAAGGGCCCCAGGGACAGCACCCGAGGGTGGGTACCCTTGATCCTCCCAAGAGAAGAGTCAAACTGTTTATCTTTCTCCAGGCCCCAGGTGGCCAGGGGTGTCTTCTGAGATCTACAGCGTCATCAGGTGGCTTGTACATTGCACAGGACATCCCGCCCCCTCCCACAGCTGAAGCCACAGAATGACCTCATGGTGGCCTTCCTAGAGACTGACCCCCTGAACCTCTCCCACGTCCTAGCTCTGCCCCATGAGAGGAACAATAAGTAAGCCATTGTCCTGGGAAGCTGTCTCTCTGCAGCCTCCCCTGTCCCGCCGGCCCTCCCTCGGGCTCCTCCCCAGAGCTTTTTATAAACTGGAACATTGTTGCTTGTCAGGTTCCTATTTTCCCCCAGTTCTATCAACATTTTAAGGTTTTTCCATAACCACCGGGTCCTTAAACCGGGAATTGCCATTTGGCACTCAGAGGGAGTGAAGAAAGACCCCCACACACTTTGTTTCCTACCCAACAGTTGCCAACCTCCGCAGATCAGGAGGAACTGGGAAACTCAGGAACCTGGTTGTGGGAGTAGCTGAAGGCATAAATGATGCCTGGAGCCCCTTACAACCTGGGCCCTTAGTGGGATAGGCTGGGCCCGGGCTGGGGGTTCAGATGCTCTTTGGAAAGCAGTGGGCAGCTTTTCCATTGGACTCTGAGAAGGAGGAGGAGGGATGTCCTTACAGGAAAGCGCCCCACTCTATAACAGATGGGCAGAGCTGGGATCCCCAAGGGGCCTGGTTCCAGCGGGCATCCAGCACATTGCTATTCTGAGGACAGCCACCTGCCTGAGGCCATCATATGAATGCCAGGGGATTCCTAGTATGAGGGCGGCTTCCCTCTTCCCTGTGCAACTGTTTCCAGTTTCACTTCCCTGGGGATTTAAAACTAGAAAGACAGAGTCCCCAGAGGGCCTTGACTGGAGAAAGCCAAGTGGAATTGTTTTGGTTTTCTCTTCCCCAAGTCCTTCTAGTTCATTCCTTTGATGCTGGAGCCTGGCTCCCCAAGGGCTGGGGTAGTGACCCTTCCCATGCCTCATGCCTATGTTCTGCATGGTGTACCAGCAACAACTGACAGCCTGGACAGCTTGAATTTCTTCCCTCGTGGCTCTGGAGCTGGAAGTTCAAGGTGTAGGCCAGGAGATTTCTCCTTGGCTCATAGACTGTGTTGTCTTCCTGGATCCTTACAAGGATGCCCCTTTGTGCTTGTCAGTGTCAAAACCTGTTCCTAGATTTTGAGATACAATGCTGTTGGATGTGGACCTGGCAGCCTCCTCGCGTGTGTTTAGTTAACTCTTGAAGGACCTTGTCTCCAAACAGTCACAGTCTCAGGCTCTGAGAGTTGAGGCTTCAGGAGACAGATCTGGGATGGAACCTGCTTCAGTCTGTAACTGCCTGAGGAGGGAAGAAGCTGGTGCAGAGCTGGGGGGGATCAGCCCCCACACTTATTTACCCCAGGGACTCTTGAGGAATGAGGGATAAGAGACTTAGAAATAGAGAGGGGAGGGAAAACAGAGAGACACAGGGTAGACTGGGGGGGGGGGGCTGGATCCTTATCCACCGGCCCAGAACTTTATTCCAAAGGTCTATTTATAACAATGCCAAGGGGTGGAGCAAAAGACCTCCCCCTTGCTAGGTACAGTCACCTGGTACCCAGGCCCATGGTCCAATCATCCTCTTATGCAGTCCTGCTGGGTATAGCCACTAGGAAACCTAGTGGGCTCCAACAGAGCCAGACCTTGGGTTCTAGACCAGCACAAACCAGAGGCCCAGGCACTGTGGGGACAAGTGAGAGATCTGCTCAGGGTGTGGTGTGCTAGCCTTCTTCTGGACACTAATTCGTGAGGTCTCCTGCTTCAGAATCAGAGGTTTGGAGAGGCGAGGCCATATCCAGCTTGGTCTACATGAGACCCTGTCTCAAAAAAATTAAGCGATAGTGATAACTTTAATAATACAGAAAACTGTGGAGCAGAGGCAGGCGGAAGAGATGGCTCAGTGGTTAAGAGCACTTGCTGCTCTTGCAGAGGACCTGGGTTTGCTTCCTAGAACCCACATGGCAGCTCATAGGGGCCTGGATCTCCAATTCTGGAGGATATGACACCCTCTTCTGGCCTCCATGTGATATACATACATATGTGCAGGCAAAACACCCGTATCCATGAAATAAATAGATCTGTAAAACATAAAGCTTGAAAGTGTTGTTAGCCTGAACTGAAGCAGAGCTGGTGCTTTGTCGGGGCAGACGGGAAGCTGAGTGTTCAGCTGAGAGGCTGACAAGGAGAACCGATCAGAAAGAATGATGAGCATCCAAGCATCATGGGGACATGAGAGCTTCGGGGAGCAAAGTCCCTTAGTCATGGTCTGGTGAAGTTACAGTCTGTTTCTTCAGATAAGGCCTCACTATGTAGCCCATGCTGGCTTCAGACTCCTGGCAATCCCCCTGCTTCAGCCTCCCTAGTACTGGGGTTATAGGCCTAGCTTTCACTTTCCTCTTAGATGTTACAGAAAATGAAGGTTATAAGGCTGCTTTGCGTGATGGTATCATTCTTAATTCCTGAGCATAGCTGCTCTGGCATAGCGGGGCTCTCCCAAAGCAACCCTGGGGAGTCCATTGGCTGTATGGCCTTGATCTATACTCGGTATAGAAATATAAATACATGTTTGTGCTTGTGTAGCTTTGTAGCAGGAATCTTCAAAGTTCTTATTAATTAAAACAAACGTGGAGCTGGGTATTGGGGTGAATGCTGGAAGATCAGAGAAGCAGAACAAGCCACAGCTACCTCACCTCACAGTTCCTCAGCTGACCCTGTTTCCTCAGACTGGAGGCCTCTGAGTCCTCATCCAAATGGATCTTAGCTGAACTGCTTCTTGAAAGCCTAAAAGCTTAACCAGCTCTAGTTCCTGGTTTTCACGCCTTATACACCTTTCTGCTTCCTGCCATCACTTCCTGGGATTAAAGGTGTGTGTCACCATGCTTGGCTATTTCCAGTGTGGCCTTGAACTCACTGAAATCCAGGCAGATCTCTGCCTCTGGAATGCTAGGATTAAAGGCGTGAGTGCCACCATTTTCTGGCCTCTGTATCTAGTGGCTGTCTGTTCTCTGACCCCAGATAAGTTTATTAGGGTGCACAATATTTTGGGGAACACAATACCACCACATATCTTTTAAAATTACACGTATTTATTTTTGAGGGGTGGGCACGAATGCACCATGGCACACATGTGGAGGTCAGAGGACGGCTTGTGAGAGTCAGTCTGTCCTTCCACCATGTGGGTCCCAGGGATGGAACTGAGGTCATCAGGCTTAGTGGCAAGTGCCTTTATCCATTAAGCCGTCCCAGCAGCCCCTGGTATATTTTAGTATGACTTACAGGCCGTTGTTGTGACTGTCCTCTGAGCCCACTTATCCCAGCCGTCCCTGTTGACTTTTCCCTCATGAGGAGGTGGAGAGGTCACAAGACCCTCACCTGAGTGTCCAGCCGCTTCCTGCCACCTGTTGTGTGTACCTCTGAGTTACACATGTCCTTGGGGAGGGCCTAGAGTATGTAGGAAGATGGGGGGGCTTTCCGTCTAGATGGCCCTGGGGAAGTTCTCATCCCTGCCGCCTAAAGGAAAGGCTTTATGATGCTCGAGGAGCACCCACACCCCTTAAGTAACCCCTCACCTATGACCTGCAAGGAAGCCCCCCAAATTCATTCGGCTCTCCAGAGGGAACTTTGACAGAATCATTTCTCAGTTTGGGAACCCCGCCCCAAGGAATTTCAGCTTCACATCCTTCAGTCAGTGGTATGTATGATGGATGAATGTATGCATGTATGTGTATACATGTGTACACACTATACACATCCACCTGCATTCTTCTGATGAACATTAAAACATTACAGCAGGATGAGGTCCCGCCTCGGAGCCCAGGTTAGCCTCCAGAGTGTCTGCCTTCCAAGTGCTGGGATTACAGGCATGTGCTGCCATGCCTGCCTCTAATCACAGTCTTCACGGCAGCTGGCACATGTGTGGCTGCCTGGGCTTGTGTGAGCTGCATGAATGCTCATCTGGTTTTCCTCAGATGGTGCCATCATCATCCCCACCCTGTGAGAACGCTGGCGTGCTGAAGCTAAGCAACCCGCCCAAGTGCCGACAGAGTGATAATTTGGACCCAACCCATTGCATCAAAGTCAGAGCTCCCAATCCTGTGTCACCTCCATAAGAGGTGTCCCTCTGATAAGTTGTTTTGGAAGGAGACTGGACAAGGATTCTTGGAAAGGGGACTTGGGCCTAATTCCAGTTGTGTTGTGGTGGGTCCATTCTCCAAGTGGGGAGCAGGACAGTGTCCCCAGCGGTAGGCCACCTGATGAGATGTTCTAGAGGGTCACTTTGACCCTTGTCAGCCTACACTCCCTCCACATAAGAAAGGAGGCCTCGACAGGCAGCGGTGGTGCATGCCTTTAATCCCAGCACTCGGGAGGCAGAGGCAGGTGGATTTCTGTGAGTTCAAGGCCAGCCTGGTCTACAGAGCGAGATCCAGGGCAGGCACCAGAACTACACAGAGAAACCTGTCTTGGAAAAGAAAGGAAGGAAGGAAGGAAGGAAGGGAGGGAAGGAGGGAGGGAGGGAGAGAGAAAAGGCCATAGGGCCAAGGGGATTTGCCTACACATAGCCTATGATTCTAGACTCTGGATTCTCCCAACTCCCAAGCTCTCCCAGGTTGCCGGGGCACTGACTGAGGGTGTGAGTGTTGAAGCCTAGACATGTTTGCATACTGGTGCCCACACCCTCTAGGTGTAGGGAGAGAAGCCAGGCTTGTAAGAACTGGATCTGTCTGGCCACACCCCTCTCTGAGGAGCACTGAACCTTTATTTTTTAATTTTTTTATGTTTCAATATGAGTGTTTTGCATGTATGTCTGCTTACCACATATATGCCAGAAGAGGGCATTGAATCCCCTGAAACTGAGGTTAGCAATCTGCAAACACCAGCATTTGTGTTTTGGCCTAAATACTCACAACCTCAGTCAGTTCCCTGGCAAACTGGGGGGGGGGGTTGGGGGTACAGGAGTTGGGAGTGGATTCTCTGGGTCTGGATGGGAAATTATAGGCTATGGATAGGCAGATCCCCTGGGCCTCAGATGGTTATGAGTTACCATGTGGATGCTTAGAATCAAACCTGGGTCTTCTGGAAGAGCAGCCAGTGATTGATTGATTGATTGATGTATTTATTATGTATACGGTGTTCTGTCTGCATGTATGCCTACTCACCAGAGGAGGGCATCAGATCTCATTACAGATGGTTGTGAGCCACTGTGTGGGTTGCTGGGAATTGAACTCAGGACCTCTGGAAGAGCAGTCAGTGCTCTTAACCTCTGAGCCATCTCTCCAGCCCCCAGCCAGTGATCTTGATTGTTTTGAGATTGTTTTGAGAGAGTCTCACTCTGTAGCCCAGGCTAGCATCTCACTGTGTAGTCCAGGTTGGCCTAGAACACAGTGATCAATCTGCCTCCACCTCCCAAGTGCTGAGGTTACAGGCATATGCTATCATGCCCAATTTCTGTGGCACTAGAGTTTGAACCGAGGGCCTCAATCATGCAGTCACTTTCCCGACCAAGCCACAAAGGCCTGAAATTCTACATTAGAGCAGGCTCCCCCATGCCCTGCCTGCCCTCCCTTGATTCACAGGAACACACTATGTGATGCTGGTTTGGGGAGCATTGCCCTCTGCAGAGAGGACCCCAGCCAGTCATTTTTGCCCACGACAACACTGCAGGCTGTTATGGGCTAACCTCGGCACCTCTCTCTTAATGTTATTCTTCAGCTGGGGTGTCCCACTGGCCATCACAGTGGCTGCTGTCTCTCTAAAGAAGATAGGCTACGATGCTTCAGATGTGTCCGTGGGCTGGTGCTGGATCAACCTGGAGGCTGAGGACCGTGTCCTGTGGATGCTACTGACCGGGAAGCTGTGGGAGATGCTGGCTTATGTCTTACTGCCTCTGCTTTACCTTCTGGTCAGGAAACACATCAACAGAGCGGTAGGTGTCAGATGTGCTGGCCCTTCAGGGACAGGCTGGTTCTCTGAAGGACCAAACTAGTGCCAGGCCATAGGGACTGTGTGCTTGGACTGAATATGGGATCATGAATAGACTTGTTGGGTAAGTAGTCCTGGTATAGGTGAGAGGACTCGGTGGTAGCTACATTCTCCACTGTGGTCCTGCACTGCCCCCGTGTGGCCATCTCCAGTATTAGACTAAAGAGTTCAAAGTCAAGGATGATGGCCACAGATAACTCACCTCCCCTTGGTGGTCAGAATTGTGTCCCAAGTGTCAGGCTTTTCAGGAGGTCATAAGTCATTAGGGCTATCCAGAAAGAGAGGCTGGTCTTCGGAGAGGTGAAGCCAAGCAGTTATGGTCAAAGACAACCAAGCAGTGGCTGAAGCAGTCGCAGCTTTCCCCTGAGTTCAGACTCTAGCCAGCGAGAATCCCATTTCCTTTCGTTTATTTATGTACTTTTATTTTGAGACAGAGTCTTGCTTTGTTTTGTTGTTGAGATGCAGGTCACATGTAGTTCACATGAACTCACTATGGAGTCCAGGATAACGGTAAACTTCCGATCTTCCTGCCTCCACCTCTCAAGTACTAGGATTAAAGGTCTGCAGCAGGCTAGTTTCTGCAGTGCTGGGGATCGGACCCAGGGCTTCATGTGCTGAATGAGTGCTCTATCAAATGGCCAACCTCTCTGGATGCTCTTCGAACTTCCCACCGACCTGGGAAGATGGAGGCTGCTTCTGGAGACTGAATGCAGCTCCCTCCAATTCTACCAGGCTCCACCCCGTGGGGTGTGCCTTCTGTCTTTTCTATAGCAGGGCAGGAGCCCCCTGCTTGCCAGAGTGGCTCCTGCATGTGACAGTTAACTCTTGCAATTTGGCAAGAGTTTTCAGAAAAAAAAAGGGAATGCATCGGGCAGCGAGGTGGGACATAGTCATTCCTGCCTGCAGATCGGGGAGAGCCCAAGAAAATTGGAGACGTGAGCTTGGTTCTGAGGAGCAGCCCAACTGGTCCAGCTTCCCCAAGCTGCACCACCTCCTTTGAACTCTGCCCTGCCCCTCCCTACCTGTGTGAGCAGGCATGCAGCTCCCCGGCTGCTGTCACAGACCCTCAGGGGAGGAGGAGGTTGGTGCTTTAATTAGGTGAGCTGTCAGAAGCTTGACACTCAGATGCCAGGCCTATGGTTATTCCCTCTCCAGCTTCAGTGTCCTAAACACATGACCAGGCTCAAACCGACACCTCTCATTGGCCAGTTCAGTTGGCTTTACAGATTCGTGATTTGAAACTGAGTATCCTTCCCTGCTATGACAAATGTTTCTCAGGAAAGCAAAAGCCAAGGCTGGCTCCTTCCTTCCCTCCACTCCTTCTGTGGCAAGCCAGCACCCTGGGGATCTTGCATTGGGCAGGGAGGGGGCGGGTATGGCAGCAGTAAGCTGAGCAACAAGGGTGACTGATGTCAGGGGTGGAGGTCGGGAAGAACCAGAGAAAACAGACAGCAGTCTATGACTGGAATGGGCTCAGTTCTGTTTGCAAAATGGCTGCTTGTGACCTTAATCCATAACGTGGCCCTGAGTAAGGACCTGGAGAGGAGCTGTGAGTAACAGAGCGTGCTTCTCCAGATACAAGGACCAGCTAAGACCTGGGGTTGGCAGAGAGCAAGGGAGAGAACGGGGTCGAGGTCAGATCTGAGCCAGGGCTCAGCTAATGGGACAGCGTAAGGAAGAGTTACTGAACCACCAAGAGCTCTGAGTAGAGGGCTTGCCAAACCTGCCTCAGACCCTCTGAGAACTTGCCTCCTGCACTGGGATTGGCCTGGGGTGGGGGGCGGAAGGGAGACCAATAGACAAGATGATCATACTGTGGCGGTGGGTCCAAGTATCCAGTTTCCGGGTCTGTTCTGCAGGTGGGGCCTTTAGGACTTGCCTGTAGATCAGGTGTGACTGGGAAGAGAAGATAAAAAGATGATGCCACATGGTGACAGGAAGGATGAAGTGTCATTGAGCTGAGACAAATGTGCAGTGGGCCTAAGGCTTGAGATGACTTACTCATCCCAGGCAGGGTTTGACATCTCGGAAACACTCCTGTGGAGATGTGAAGGAAGTAGGCGGGGGATCCGATGTGGGAGTTGGAGGTTGGGGGTTGGCTCCTGGTCTGATAGACTGCAAGCCTCAGTGTCCAAGTGGAAAAGGCAACAGTATCCCCTCTTGCTCTTCTGGGCTGGTGTGGACATGTGGGTGTGTGGACGTGCATGGGTGTTTGTGGTAAGAGACACCCCGCCCCCTTTGCTCTCTGTCTTTCACACAGCACCAGGCGCTCTCGGAGTACCGGCCCATCTGGGAGGGGCGCCAGCTGCAGCGGGGCTCCTCCGCCATGGCTGATAAGAAACTGATCCTGATTCCCCTCATATTCATCTGCCTCCGGGTCTGGAGCACCGTGCGCTTCGTCCTGACCCTCTGTGGCTCCCCAGCAGTGCAGTCTCCAGTGCTGGTTGTTCTGCATGTATGTCTGTCCGTGGGCCCTGCTGCCCCACAGTGGCATGGGCAGATCACATTCCCTACACACCCATGATCTCAGGTCCCAGGGTGTTCGCCAGGATGGGCCTATGGGAAACAGGATAGCTCAGTGTCTTTTCCCTGTCCCCAAGCAAGCGTGGCTTTGCAGGAGGGATGGGGAGAAATCTTGTGTGACTGTTCTCAGCAACCTAGAGAAGCCCAGGTAGAGTTGACTGATCCTAGATCCTTCTCCCTGCAGAAGGCCTAAATGCAGGTCTGGCTAGGTAGCCAGTTCAGGCCTGACTAGAACTCTGCGTTAAGGCCACCTGTCTGAGCTCATCCCATGACAGTTTAGGGGCAGGGACAGGTAAGGCCATGGGGTTCATAGCAGTCCACCGACTCCCCGTGATTGTGTCTCTAAGATACCCCCAACCCTGAGCTTATGTCTCTCCCCGTCCCCAGGGCATCGGGAACACCTTCCAGGGAGGGGCCAACTGCATCATGTTCGTCCTCTGCACCCGCGCAGTCCGCACAAGGCTCCTCTCCCTCTGCTGCTGCCGCTGTTATCCTCAGCCCTCCACCCAGAGCCCCCCAGGAGCCCCTGCTCCCCGCGGGATGACAGAATCTCAGGACTCCGGACTGATCCCAAAAGTCCCCAGCACTTGAGTGGTTGACTTCCCTTGTTGCTCCCACGGCCGCCTTCCTGGTTCACGCTGCGGGAGACAAGGTCATACGCACTGGAAGCCTCAACTGGTGAATCTCGGACCCCCGTGAAGGAATGGCCATCAGTGCAGCCTCTTCTACCTCCTCTTCTTAGGCAGGCTGTGGACACCCGCGTCCTGGTTCTGCGTCCTAGCTCTGTGGGGTTTATTTGTGGAAGCCCAAAGATGTGGGATTCCGGAAGCCAGCAATGCAGGATTCTGTCAGGCACTGGTTTTCAGTGTCCTGCGGCCACCAGCACTGTTTACTGTCAGAGAGACGCAGATCTATGGACCTCTCCAGACATGACTGATAACGTGTCATGGATTACAGAGATGAGTCTACCCAGACATCACAGAATGGGGTCCAGGTTTGCCAGGGGACTTAGATTCCCTGGAGAACCTGGAGTAGTTAGAGCTGAACAGCAGAGGCCAGCTCCCTTACACCAGGTCCCCAGTCCACTGAGGTCACAGGAGACTCCTTCATGGCTCCAAACCACCTAGGCACACACTCATGGGTGTCTCCCGGGTTCTCTGCTTGGGTCATCGGCCCTCAATATTTATTGCATTTGAATTTCAGCACAGATCGGAGTCCATAGTCCTGCCTATTAGTCAATCACATAACATCCAGGTCCCTTCCAGTACCAGGACAGAAGGTAGCTCAGCTGCAGTCCCTAAGGACAACACTATTTCACTCACCCCTGTTCTCAGTGATTCATGTAGGGGTGAGTTGGGAGGGCGTCTGGCTTTGTTTAGTTATATGTTGTTTGTTTTGTTTTGTTTTTTTGTAGGAAAGGTGATTGGAGAGTTGGTGAATGGTCCAAATACTGATTCCTTCCGAAAGGAAGTATTTTGAGATTCAGCCTTGGGCTGGGATGTAGCTCAGTGGTAGTTGCCAGTTTGGTCCCTGCATCAAAAATATTTTAAAAGATTTTTTTTTTTTTTTTTTTTTTTTTTTTGTGTGTGTGTGTGTGTGTGTGTGTGTGTGTGTGTGTGTGTGTAGTTATTGTGGGATATGAAAAGAGGATTCTGAGATGATTACATTTATTTTATTGTTTGAGACAGGATCTCATTATGTAGCCCTGGCTGGCCTGGAACTTGCTATGTCTACCAGGCTGGCCTCTAACTCAGAGATCCACTTGCCTCTGCCTCCCAATAATTACATTTTTAAAAAAAATGTTTTGTGCTTTCTGTACCAGGGCCTTGGTCCATTAGGCAAGTGCTCTCCCTCTGGGTTCTACCCAAGCCTTCCTTTTATTTTTTGTTTTGACAGAGTTGCCTAGACTGGCCTTGAACCCCTGTCAGCCAGGCTGGTCTTGAACTTGCAATTTTCCTACCTCAACCTCCCAGGAAGCTAGGATTACAGCCTCGGGCCATCATGCCCAACCAGAGAAGAGCAATAGTGAGCTGTGTGTCCATTTCTACTCACTGATTCTTCACCAACACAGCACTCAGAATGGGAAGTATGACCGCCACCTGGCGGCGGTTCAAGGAAATGTTCTACTATACCTGTAGGTAGTGCCCTTGGATTCTGTCAGTACCCCATAAAGCTGAGAGGATCACAGAGCATAGTAAAGTGGCTCAGGGTGAGAGCAAAGCCACACTGGGCCATCAATTCCCATTTTGCTCTCAAAACGACATCTCTCTCAGGAAAGGAATAGTCACTCAGAGGACTGTGTCCATATGCTCCTTTTCTGATTTACCTGGAAAGCATTTCTTTAGGAAAATCTACAAGAGGTGGGCCCCCTCTTGGGAGTCAAAGACAGCTCCTTGGCAGGGGGCTGTCTGTTTACAGAAACAGCCTATGTAGAGCGTAGGGCATGCTGAGGTCCTGTGAAGATATTACACCAATTTGTGCACTGTCAGCCTTTTGCCAAGCACAATCCCCTGGCTTCTAAAATGGAACAGAAATTTGAGGAATTTGTTTCCTGCAGAGGAGAAAATGATCTACAAAGTACCACAGAGGAAATGATGTTGGAATAAACCCAGCTGGGCAGGGCATTGTGGAGCCCTGGCTGTTTGAGGCCTTGTTCAGAAAAGCCTGCAGAGGGAGTTGGGGGCCTTAGAAAGCCCTAGTCCTGGAGCCCAGGGCTCACTCAAGCTCGCTCTCTGATGACTGATGACAGGATGGCTGTCTGTAAAATCCTCCACAAAGTCAACGCTTTGGCTCCTTCCATCTCTTTCCCACACTGCCCTGTCACTGCAGGTGAATGGTGGTGACCCCAGGTTTGGTGTCTCTAGCCCTGTGAGCTCACAGACATCAACCTTAGTGGGTCTGGTGGGTGCTCAGAGTTCAGAACCGAAGACAAAAGGAAGGTGAGTGGGTCCCCAGTGCCCAGGGGGAGGCACTAGAGGCTGCCAGCTCCCATGATGCCTTGCTCTACCTGGAGGCTTTCTATCTCTATTAGTTAATGTTTTTCATGTTTATCTGCATATGCCCCTCAGTCACCCAAATGTGTCCTCAGCCTTAACGGGTGCTACAGCCCCTGCCATGCTCCCCTCATCACCCTCTTCAGCACTTTATGACTTCTCCTGGTCAGTTGCCAGCTGCTTCCTGCCTCTGTCCATCTGAGGCTTTTTTTTGCAATATGTATACATACCACCAAATATGTTTGTATATATATGTATATACACATATTTTTTGCAGTACATATATCTCAATATATATACATACTATATATACACAAATATATATATATTCCAATATGTATATTGCAAAAATGTTTATATATTTGTACATACATATATATTTGCCATGTATATGTATATGTATATACCACAATATATATATACATACAATATATATATTTGTAATGTATGTATATATCACAAAAATATGTGTGTGTGTGTGTGTGTGTGTGTATATATATATATATATATATATATATATATATATATATATATATATTTGTCTATATCATTTGTGGAGATACCAGGGGACTAAGCCTAGGCCTTTGTGCATACTAGACAAGTACTCTAGTATTTAGCTATTTTCCCAGTCCTTTTATTTTATTTTTTGAGTTTTGAAGCAAGGGGTTCTCACTAGTTGTCCAGGCAGGCCTTGAACTTGAGATCCTCCTGTCTCTGTTTCACTGTTTCTGGAATTGCAGGCCTATACCACCAAACCCAGCCAACTGTCTGAGGCCTTTTAGTTCATTCTCTCTCTCTCTCTCTCTCTCTCTCTCTCTCTCTCTCTCTCTCTCTCTTGAAAGAATAATAAAGATTATATGTGTCCAAAGCTTAGAGTACAAATGAAACCCTTCATTTGTCTTTACTTTTTTTTTATGTGTATGAATGCTTTTGTGTATGTAAGTGTACCATATGTGTGCAGAACCCTTGGAGGCCAGAAGGGAGTCTGATCCCCAGAAACTGGGGTTATGGGTAGTTGTGAGCAGTAGGTAAAGGGAACTAAACCAGGGTTCTCTGCAAGCACAGCAAATGCTCCTAACTGCTGAGCCATCTCTCAGCCCCTTCTTTATATGTTTTTATAACTTACAGTTGTGGCGTAATTAAGCCTAAGCATGAGATTGTTTGGAAGCATGATGTAAACCCTGGCTGGGTGAAAGCCCAACTCCTGCTGTTTTAAATTAAATGAATTGATTATTTTTCTCCTGTGTCTCTGCTAAACTAACTGATTCCCACTGATGTGGGGAGGGGTGGATGGCCTGGAGATGTGGTGGCTGAGGCCTGGAGATCCCTTTCTTTCAGTGTATGTCATCACTGGCCATGCTTGGGCTTCATAGACACTTGAAAAGGTGCAGGTACGCGTTTTGATCGGCTGTGGCCCCACCCTCTTGTCTTGCTTCTCTCCTTAAGTCCTACTGCCCTCTTCTGTCCATCAGAACCTTCCACCTTGGGTAGTTGGTTCTCATACACAGTTTCCCACCCTCTCTGACCCTCTCTGGCTCTCCATGACTCCCCACAGCCCTCCCTGACCCTCCATGACCCTCCTGACCCCCCCATGACCCTCCACTCTTCACTGACCGCCATGCCTCTCTCCCTTTCTGTCCATCCCTCCCTCCTGACCTGACTGCCAACCTCATTCTGAATGCCACCTCCTGTCTTCTTTTCCTGCTCAGGGGGTCTTCTGCAGCACCCAACTCCATCTAGACCATGAATTCGATCCTCATTGCTGGGATCACAGGTCTTACACACTGGTGTCCTGATTCACTGGGGATGTTTGAGCATAAAGAGGTGGGCTTCAGGGAGGCCAGCCATGCAGGATCCACACATCCAGCCCTGGCTGTGGCATTCCAGGTTTCCCTGATCTGGTGCTTTTTCCCTGTCTCCCAAGCTCTCTCCAACCTTCTCCCTGCAGAAAATGCAGCTTGCTGCTCCTCCCCGCTGCACATGTCCCTGTGCTTGGTGGCCTTTTGCTGCCCTTGTCCACTGGACACCTAACAGGATGACCTCTTGTTTTCCTGGATTCCCCAGCAGAGCTCTACATACTGCACTTTCTCCTGAGGCTGTGTTTTAGGGGCCAGCCTGGCATGCATCTGTGTCCTGGTGTCATTTCTGTGACTGTAATAAAATACCGTGACAGAAAGCAATTTAGGGGCCAAGCCTGGTGGCACACCCCTTTAATCCCAGCATCTGGGTCTTCAAAACCAGCCTAGTCTACACAGGCAAGCCATGGCGACATAGCATCTCAAAAACAAAACAAAAGCAAACAAACAAAAAACCAACAGCAAAAAGCAACATAGGAAAAAGTTTATTTTAACTTATAAATTCAGGTCACACATAGTCCATCATTTCAGGAAACTCACAGCTGCAGAAACTCAAACCAGCTGCTCGTATCACATCACAGAAGAGAACAGAGTGATGGATGCAAGCATGCTTAATAATCTGAGACATTCTGGGGCCCAAACCAGACGATGGCACTGCTCACTTTCAGGCTGGGGCTTCTTACATCTTTTAAGGCAAGCAAGGGAATTCCCCACAGACATGCTGTCTCAGTGGTAAAGTGCTTGCTGAGTATTATGAGAGGTTCAAGTCCCGGCACCCACTGAAACGGTAAAGCGTGATGTCATGTGTCTATAATCCCAGCACTAGGAAGACAGAGAGAGGAGGGTCTCTTGGTCTTACTGGACAGCCAGTCTAATCATCGAGGCCCAGGTCCCAGCGAGAGACCCTTGTTCAAAAGAACAAGGTGGATGGCACTGGAGGAATAAGACCTGGTGTTATCCTTGGCCCCCACATCATACACAGCACACATGCACACACATTCACCCTCGCACAGTAGCACCCACATGTGCACACGTGCACATGAATATGTGCTTGTGCACACACGTATGCATATGCACACATACAAAAAAAGAAGAAACTGATGGAATCAAGAAGCAGGCAAGGGCTGGAGTTGTATCTCAGCATAGAGTATTTTCCTTGAGTGCATGTTTACCTGGGCCACTAAAAATGAAGAGATAAAAGAGGACACGTCCCTGCTACCAGGTCTCTGGAGAGAGACTAGATTCCAAGCACAGCCTCCCTCCTGCTAATAATTATATCACTGGGTATCAACACTGGCCTCCAAAGTTCAGTTGTCGTAACTAGGTAACAATGAGACCAAAATGACCCCAGCATGTCACACAAAGACACCTGGAGACAGCCTGTGACCCAGGATGACCCTAACAGAAGACATCATAGTCGAGAGCCCAGGTACAGCCACGGTCATCAGTGATGACCCCAAAAGACAGAACTATTTTTTCTTCTGGGACAAGGTCTCACTATGTAACTCTGGTGTCCTAGAACTCACTCTGTAGACCAGGCTGGCCTTGAACTCACAGAGATGTGCCTGCCTCTGCCTCCTGAGTGCTGGGATTAAAGATAATACCACACCTGGCTAATTTTAAAATGTTTTATTTATGTATGCGTGTTTTGCCTGCTTGTGTGTCCATGTGTGTGCCTGGCACTCTTGGAGGTCAGAAGAGGGGTCAGAACCCTGGAATTGGAGTTACAGAAAGTTGTGAGCCACCATGTGGGTACTCAGAGCTGAACCTATGTCCCCTGGAAGAGCAGCCAGTGCTCTAATCTCTGAGCCATCTACCCAACCCCCTTCCTTTTTAAATTTTAATTAATTAATTAATTAAGTTTGGTTTTTTGAGAACAAGGTTTCTCTGTAGCTTTGGAGTCTATCCTGGACTAGCTCTGTAGACCAGGCTGTCCTCGAACTCACAGAGATCCACCTGCCTCTGCCTCCGGGAGTGCTGGGATTAAAGGCATGTGCCACCACAACCGGCTAATTATTTATTTTTATGTGTATGGGTGTTTCACCTACAAGTCTGTGCACCATTGCACACCTCCTCCAAGGGAAGACCAGAAAAGGACATCGGGGGTCCCCAGGGTCTGGAGTCACAGACAGTTGTGAGCTGCCATGTGAGAACTGGAAATTGAACCTGGGTCCTCTGGAAGAGCAGCCAATGCTCTTAAATCACTGAGCAATCTATCCAGCCTAATATTTACTCCGTTGGTGCCTCTATTTATGCAAGAATTCCTGACAATTACTTACACCCATGCTGCCAGAGAAGGAAGCAGGCCTCCCATCCTCTGGTCCTTCTTTCTTTCTGGCAGACAGCCGGGGCACAGGGCATAAGCTTTACTGGGTACATTGTGCCAGGGTATAGTCACCAAAGTCAAATGATTCCAAGGTTTTCTAGGACAAACTGACAAAGACAGACTTCTTATAGAACATACAAACTTACTACATCCTAAAGATTATCCATGAAATTACCCATTAGGCCAGCATAATTCATAGCTTGTGTGTTTCTTTTTCCATAGAGGAGAAATGTAGACAGATTGCAGGAGTGAAATGGCTGTGGGAGGTAGTGACCCCTAGAGGCAGGAATTAGCTTGTAAACAGTATATTTGGGTTCATCCAGGTCTGGTGTTATGGGTGGAATCCAGACCTCACATGCTAGGCAAGTGCTCTCTGAACCACACCCCAGACCCAGGGCTACTTTGCTGAGGTCTGGTTTTTGGTAATTTAGCAAGCCCCAGACCTTAGTGGTCCCAGACCTTAGCACAACTGACTCCATGATGGAGCTACCATTCGGGCTGTAAAACTCAGCACACAGCACCCTACCAAAATGAGAACAAACAGCTGATCCATCACAGTCATAGTTCTGGGGAAAGTCTCTGAATTGCTTTTTAGCTTCTGTAGTTCTGATTCTTGTTAACTGAAGTATGTCAACCCAGAACATGGTTTTTGTGCTTAGAAGCTCACCCCGAGAAAGGCTCACTGCTACAGGGGACTCCAAATGTAGTTGCCAGCCAGCTAATAAAGACTTTATTGGCTTACACCTGCAGCTAAGTAGTCTTCTCAGGTGGATACCTCACCACAGTAACTGTCCTGATTAGGGTTTTGGTTTTTTGGGGTTTTTTTGGTTTTTGTTTTTTTGGGTTTTTTTGTTATTTTGTTTTGTTTTGCTTGTTTGTTTTCTCAACTTGACACAAGCTAGAGTCACTTGAGAAGAGGAAACCTCACTTGAGAAAATGCTCCATCAGATTGGCTGGTAGGCAGGTCTGTGGAGCATTTTCTTAATTAATGATGGATATGGGAGGGCCTAGCTCAATTGTGGATAGTGCCAACACACACATGTATACACACACACACACACACACACACACACACACACACACACACGCCGGGCAGGTGGTCCTGGGTTTAAGAAAACCAAAGGAACAGGTAAGCACCATGGTCTCTGGTTTAGCTCCTGCTGCCAGGTTCCTGCCTTGAGTTCCTGCCCCATGTCCCACCACGATGGCCTGTAGCTGGAAGATGAAATAGCCCTTTCCTCCCCAAGTTGCGTGTGGTCATTTTGTCACAGCAACAGAAAGCAAACTGAGACAGGCTCTCATGTAGCCCAGGCTGGCCTCAAACTCACTATAGAGCTAAGGATGGCCTTGAACTCATGATCCCTCTGCCTCTACCTCCCCAGAGCTGAGATTACAGGTGTGCACCACTATACCCAGATAACTCCCCCCCACCCCCACTGTGTTGCCTGGACTTCAATCAAGCTTCAGAATCAAGTGTCCTCTGTTGCTGGGATTATGGCATGTATGTACCACCACACCCCAGCCTCTGGCAGTCTTCCTTTGTGTAGGCCAAAAGCGTGTAGGGTGGAGGTACAAGGCAGTTAGATTTTCTTGCTCGGGTCTGCCTTTATGCAGATAAGATACCAGAGAGGGCGGCTCACTGGGCCGAGGGGCACAAACCTGCCTCTTCCCTTTATCACCCCCTTGGCTACCATCCCAGGAGGAAGCACAGACCTGCATGAGACTTCTCTCAGGATCTGTTGGAGGAGCACAGAGGAGAGCGAGCTTTGAGGGTGAGTCGGCCGTAGGCTGGGCATAGATCTGGGAAGAATTTGTTTTGGATGTTGTGAGTCAGGGTCTCATTCTGTATAGTTCAGGCAGGCCTGGAACTCCTGGTCACCTTCCTGCTGGGGCTTCCCAGTGTTGGAATTACCTGCTTGTGCCACCATACCCAACTTGGAATTATTGATGGGTGACGTTCAGGAAAAGCAGAGGGCAATGCTTCTCAGATGTTTATGTCAGTCTTAGCCAACTGGAGATCTGAGTGTCTCATAGCCAAGATTTGCAGTATTGGAAGATCCAAGCCAGGTAAGAGCTCTACCACTGAGCTACAACCCCACCTGGTCTCTCTCTCTCTCTCTCTCTCTCTCTCTCTCTCTCTCTCTCTCTCTCTCTCTCTCTCTCTCTCTCTCTCTCTCTCATGGCCTTGCTGTATAATCTAGGCCTCTATATAGTCTGCAGCCTTCCTGGAGGTGGGATTACAGGCATATTTACAGTACTGAGGAGTAAACCACCCACCTAACCCAGCGCCCCCTGCTGAGTGACACTCCAACCCTCTTTTAACTGTTTGAGACTGTTAGGGCCCAGGAGAAGTCCCACAAAGGAACACTGACACACATATGCAATCAGCAAGAGCATTTAATTCTTGAGAGTAAAAAGAGATCCAGCATGCTGGGGCCGCTTATCTGTGACAAAGGCAAAAGGGTGACCCCCAGAGACGCTTGCAGGCTCCCTTTGTATACGACTAAAGGAATGGTAAAGGCGGTGCGGCCATTCTATCTTGGATTGGCTTACATGAGTGGCAATCATGTTAGTACGTTCCTGATTGGTTAGAGCTAGCAGGGGTTGGCTAAGGTTATAGTTTTTCTCTTTTTGAGCAGGTTTGAACAAGTCTCAGGCTCTTTGGTTATTGCCTTGAGAAACTATGGGTGGGCTCCGGCCTGGTGAGCAGTTCCTTGCTGGGTGGGGAGGTGGGGGTGAGGGATGGGGAGGGGTGGGGTGGGGGTGTAGGCCCTTGGTGAATGATTGCTCTTTTGTGGCTTCCTCAGAAGCTGCCTGTCCAGAGGCAGGAACTGAGGCCTAGTTCTTAACTGAGTCATTAGGAGCCTGTCATATTTGCCTGGCCTTCTCATTCCCCATTGCCTGGCCATCTTAGAGACAGGGACTCACTAAGTTACCCAGGCTAGCCTGGAATTCATTCGATAGTCCACCCAGACAGGACCTGAACCTGCTTGATCCTTCTGCCTCAGCCTCTCAAGGGGTTAAAGGTGTTTGTCACTATGCTCAGCTATACCTGGCAATACCACTGCCTTTCCAACAAGCCCCTGCGATGATATGGCCTACAGACTCAGCCACCTGGAGGAACTTCCACTTCCAGGAGCCCTAAGGGTGTGGGGCTGTTGCTCAAAGTTTGGATGCAAAGGGGAGCCATGTGGTCCCCACAATGCTGATGGCTTCCACAACGCGTACTCCCCAGCTGTGAAGGTGGGAAATGGAAGATAGATTATCTGGACTTAGTTCTGCCCTGTGCTGGTGAATGATGAACAATGTGGCAAGCCCCAGGGTTGTAACGCTTGCTGATCTGTGGGCTGATTTGAGGATTTCACACTACTGTGGGAACATATGTGCACTTCCTGTTCTGCCCTCCCGTGGCCTTGAAGCACACAGTGCCACACAGCAGTTAACTGAAGCTCTCCCATAGTATGATGAGGAGCCTTCCCTGAAGAGATGTAAGCCATGTCTTCCTCTGCCTCCTAAGGTCCCGTCTAAATGGAACCATGTGGCAGTCTTCTGTGCAAATTTTTTAATTAGCATTATTCTTTTTTAAAATATGTCTTTTACAGATTTATTTATTTATTTATTTATTATGTATACAGTATTCTGCCTCCATGTATAACTGCAGGCCAGAAGAGAGCACCAGATCTCATTATAGATGGCTGTGAGCTGCCCTGTGGTTGCTGAGAATTGAACTCAGGACCTCTGGAAGAGCAGCCAGTGCTCTTAACCTCTGGGCCATCTCTCCAGCCCTTAAAGTATGTTTTTATTGAAATAGAATTATGTCTCTTTTCCTCTTCCTGTCCTCCCTCCAGCAGCAAATACCGATGATTTGCTTGCTTTGTAATGCTGGGGATCAAACTCTGGCAACATGCATGGTTGACAAGTGCTCTGCCTCTAGGCAGCATCCCCATCCCTGAAATGAACCCATTCAAACGGCTAAGGTGGGGCCGGATCGACGGCTCAGAGGCTGAGAACACTGGCTGCTCTTTTACATGACCCTGGTTCCATTACCAGCACATGGCGGCTCACAACCACCTGTACTCCAGTTCCAGGGGATCCAGTGCCCTCCTCTGGCTTTCTCAATTATATCACCTATATGATACACACATATACATGCAGGCAAAACACGCTTACACATTAAAAAATATATATATAGTGTTTTAAGATGACTGAGGTGGTACACAACTATAATGCCAATATTGAGGAAGTTGAGGCCAGAGAGTGATGAGTTCACACCAGGCTGAGACTCTGGCTCAAAAAACCCATACCAGCAGCTATATCCTAGAGATAGAACACTTGCCTAAACCTGTCCAAGGCAGTCCTGGGTTCTATCCCCCAACATAACCATAAAAAGGCTAAAAAGCTAGAGAGGTATTTCAGTCATTAAGTACTTGTCTTGCATGAGTACCCAAGTTCAATTCACAGAACTCCTGTAAAAAACCGGGGAGGTGGAGACAGGAAGATTCCCAGAGCTGGCTCGCCAGCCAGTCTAGCCTAAGTTGTGAGCTCCAGGCCAATGAGATGCTTCCTCTCAAAGGAGGCAGGCCGTGCTTCTGAGAATGACAGCCAGGGTCGTCTTTTGGCTTCCATAAGCATGTGTATACACATGCGTGTGCACCACCCACATTCAAATAAAAAAGTCAATAAATACATTAAGATATAAAGCCCTCATGTATTTTTTAACCACGGATTGAAAAGTACTGGCATTGGGAGGGTGGGGTGGCTAGCGAGATGGCTCCATGGTGAAAGGTATTTCCTGCCCTTCCAGAGGACCATGGGTCCCTAACTCCCATGTCAGGCATCTCTCAGTCACTTGTAACTTCAGCTCCAAGGGAAGTGGAACCCTCTGGCCTCTAAGGACGCCTGCACACCCATGACATGTGTGCATGCACACACAAATAAAACTAAAACAATAAATCTTAAAGAAAACAAGTGGTTCTTAAAAACAAAGAGGACATGCTTCATTATCAGAAGCCATGCCCAGTCTGGAGAGATGGCTCAGCAGTTAAGAGCACTGACTGCTCTTCCAGAGGTCCTGAGTTCAATTCCCAGCAACCACATGGTGGCTGACAACATCTGTAATGAGATCTGGTGCCCTCTTCTGGCATGCAGGCAGAACACTATACATAATAAATAAATCTTAAAAAGAAGGAGGAGGAGGAGGAAGAAGAGGAAGAAAAAGAGGAAGAAGAAGAGGAAGAAAAAGAGGAAGAAGAAGAAAAAGAGGAAGAAGAAGAAGAAGAAGAAGAAGAAGAAGAGGAAGAAGAAGAAGAAGAAGAAGAAGAGGAAGAAGAAGAAGAGGAAGAAGAAGAAGAGGAAGAAGAAGAAGAGGAAGAAGAAGAAGAGGAAGAAGAAGAAGAAGAGGAAGAAGAAGCAGCAGCCATGCTCGTTGCTGAGGAACAGTAACAACCTGACTCTCATGCTCTGGGCCCGTGACTCTGAGGAACACACCCTTCTACGCTGTACTGTACTCTATGATAAAGAGGTCAAATTCTGCTCTGAGGAAAAGAACATAGTAAGCTGGTCATGCCTCAGGAACTTCCAGGTGCAGAGTCAGAGTGTGTACGGCGGCCTCCCTGCTTCGGAGACATGGGTCAGAAGCGTGGACAGCTGCTAGAGGATGATAGAGCAGACTCCTGCCTCCCCTCCTTCGTTACTCACCGTTTTGGACTTGGGTTCTCATGGCCAGGGGACACACCCTTGTGGTGTACAGCTGGGGACAGGGCACAAGTGAGAGAAGGCACTTTGGGCAGGCTTTGGACTTTAGGCTCCTCATGTCAACCCCTCTCTAGACAAGGTGCAACCCAACAGCACAGATGAAGAACACATGTGCACGCTTGGACCTCGTTATGACCCTTTCCTTATCATGACGGCTGCGAGACCGGGACCGATGCCAGTCCCTGCCTCAGAGCAACCCCCAGCACACTCCCACCTCAGTTTGTGCCCTCAGGCATCCAGGGCTTTCCACGATGCTGTGTATGCACACTGCTGAATAGCCTGCCATGCTGCCCCATGGCCCAGAAAGATAAGACGTAGGGAAAGATGCATTGGTTGCTGCTAACTAGAATGCTCTATAATTTGAATGCAAAAGAAAGTGATTGCAATTGTGATAAGGTAGAAGCTGGAAACCCCCATCTGCAGCCATCAGTACACCAGGGGCCTCAGGCCACTCACTGCTGGGAGAACACTTTGTCCTTGGCTTTAAAATCTGAAGAGGTGGCAGCGTTGCTTGGTGGCAAGAGCCGTGAGCATACACCAACGTGGAAAATTAGGGTAGAGTCAGAACAAAACCTGCCTGTATGTGTGGTGTCCTCACTTCTCTTCACACCTCCATCATTTAGGTGAGGCATGTAATCCCAGCACTCTGAGGTGGAGGCAGGGAGGCCAGGAGTTTCAGGTCATCTTCACTGTATATATGGAGTTTTAGGCCAACCTGGGTTATTTGAGATAACCACCAAGGGACTGGGGGCATGATTCAGAAGTTAAGAGCACTGGCTGCTCTTCCAAAGGACCCGGGTTCAGTTCCCAGCACCCACATGATGGCTCACAACCATCTTTAACTCCTATTTTAAGGGGTCTGATATCCTCTTCTTGGCTTCCTTGGGCACTAGGCATGCACGTGATGCACATACATACATGCAGGCAAACACTCATAGACATACAAATTAAAATAAAAAAATAAAATCTTTTTCAAAAAAACAACCTCTACCAAAAATCACACTCTGTATCATTTTACTAAACCTTTTCTTCCCCATTTACAGTGTACAGGTGAACCCAGGGCCTCATTCATGATGGGCATCTGAACGACACTCCCTTCCCAAACATCTTTGAGACCAAGTCTCAGTATATAATCCAGATGGATGCTACTCAAATCTTCCAATCTCAGCATTCACAGTGTAGGGATATTTATATAGATGTATGGATATGGATATATAGATAGATATAGATATAGACCACGATGATGCCCAGTATGATGATTAGTTTTAAATGCCATACTTGTGTCAACCTAGAATCTTCTGAGACAAGAGCCTCAGCTGAAGAAGTGCCCAGATCAGGCCTGTGGGCATGTCTTTAGGGGATTGTTTTGATTGTTGATTGACATGGGAAGTCCCAGTCCATTGTGGACAACACCATTCCCTAGGCAGGAGCTCCTGCACTATTCAGAACAGGAGAAAGCTACATGAGAACAATAGGCAGCTTGGGTGCATTTGATCTCTGCCTTTGACTGTGACTATGATATGACTGATTACTGACTGAGTTCCTGCCCTGGTTTCCCCTCAGTGATGGACTGTGACCCAGAAGTATAAGCCAAGTAAACCTCTTCTCCCTTAAGTTGCTTTTGGTCAGGATGTTTTATCACAGCAACAGAAAGGGACCCAGGTCACCCAGCTTCTCCCAGCTTCTTAATGCCTTCTTCTCTTTGTTCCAAAAGCAAGTTCCTGAACTCAGCAGGAGGCAGTCGGATCTCTGTTAGTTTGAGGCCAGCCTTATCTACATAGTGAGTTTCTGGACAGCCAGGGCTGTGTAGAGAGACTCTGTCTTAAAAACAAAAACAAACAAAAAGATAAAGAAGGCAAGGCTACAAGCCCTGGCAGGTGTCTGCCTGCCTGTGGGTGTCCACAGAGGTTTCCTAGTGAGATCTGAGCTCACTTTACCCAGCAGGGCTGCATAAGGGGATGGACTGACCACGTGCGTGGTTACCAGGTGCTGGAAGGGTCTGCACTTGGCTGTGCTGTAGGCTTTGATCTAGCAAGGGGAGGGCTTTTGCCCTTAAAAAGCCCATTAGAAGGGACAGAAGGGGCCGGTATTTCTATCTGACTCTCTCACCTCTATTTTTCTATCTAAATATTTCTCACTTCTCCCTCCTCAAGAGTACTCTGAGGTAAAAGTGGGAGCGGGTCTCCCACACCTGCCATCCGCCAGTCTCCTCTCACTGTTCCCTTTACGCACTTCAGACAACCTAATTTTGCAATTCCTTCATTGCAATGTGCATGCTATTAGTGCATACTGTCCCCTTCTGGCGCCCACCACTGCCCCGACTTCCATGTTCAGCCCTCCCCGACTCCCTACCCCTGCCAAGAACCATTCATAGCCCCGAGTTGCTCAATATGTTCATGTGACTAAACTCCATACGCTGCTTAGTTTTTTTTTGTCAATGGACAGGAAGACTGACCTCAACTGAGAAAACGCCTTCATCTGATTGGCTTGTGGGCAAGTCTGTGGGGGCATTTTCTTGAATAATAATAATGGATGTGGAAGGGCCCAGCCCATTATGGGTGGTGCCACCTTTGGGCAGGTGGTCCTGGGATGTATTAAAAAGGCAAGTCACGGAGACCAGACAGTAAACTGTGTTCCTCCATGGTCTCTGCTCGGTTCCTATTCTAGGTTCCACCTTGGCTTCCCCCAAGGGTGCTGTCGTCAGGAGATGGACTAAACCCTCCCCTCCCTAAGTTCTTTTGGGTCATAGTCTTTATCACCGTATAGGAAGTAAACTAGGACATTCTGTTTCCCCCAATGAGAGTCTGAGCCCTCAAGAGGCCACGGCTATTTCTGTACCCATTGCCTCTCCTCTCTGGTAGAAAAGGCCCAGTAAATAAAAACACCGACTAAAGAGAAAATCATACATAAACTCACAGCCCAGAAAAAGCTGCTCCCAAACTCTAAGATTTCCTTCTCTCCCCGACATCCTTCCCTTTCTTGTTTTTTGTTTTAGACATGGTCTCACACAGCCCAGGCTGTCTATCCGAGCATGACCTTGATCTACCTGCCTCCACCTCCCAAGTGTTGGGATTACGAGCTGTGACCACACCAGGCAAGACTTATTCTCGAACTGTGTGCTGACCGTTTCTGTGCTGTGTTACTAATCATGATTTTGGAATTGAGGTCTGTGACCTAAATCTTCATCCCAGAATTCTGGGCAAAGTTCCTTCACCATTTAGAAGCACCTTACGGGGCTGGAGAGATGGCTCAGCAGTTAGAGCACTTGTTCTTGTCGGGGAGCCAGATTTGCTTTCCGGCACCCACATGGTAGCTCTTAACCATCAGGTGACTCTAGTTCCAGGGGATCTGTGTCCCTCTTCTGACCTTGGCAGGCACCAGGCATGCACGTGGTACACACACACACACACACACACACACACACACACACACACACACATACATACAGGCAAACCCATGAGAATACTCACACGCATAAAATGAAGTAAATAAATCTTTTAGACCATTTTGGAAACAACTTAATGTGAAAGGTTGATCCTGAGAGGATGTTTGGTGGCTTTGGTGTCTCCTATTGTTCCCCACAGTGGGTCAAAACTGCCTCCCGGAGAGGAGGGAGTCCCCCCAGGTACCGCACCTGAGTCACACAACTTTTTCTCTTTAACCCTCTGGCTCTTACCAGAGATGGCTCCGAAACACAGGTCACGTTACTGGAAATATTAGTCATATGTGTTCCTGCCACATGCCTCATTCTGTGATCTGTAACTCACCCAAATGTCCATGAGTGTGGAGGCCCACAGAGGTTTCCTAGTGAGATCTGAGCTTGCTTCACCCAGCAGGGCTGTATTAGAGGATTGCTTGACCACGCGTGTGGTTACCAGGTGATCGGAAGGGTCTGCACTTGGCTGAGCTAGGGGGAGGTCTTCAGTTCCACCCTTGGCATTCCTATAAAAGGCCCTTTAGAAGAGACAAAGGGGGCTGGTGGATAAGGATCCAGGCCCTCCCGAGGCTACCCTGTGTTTCTGTTTCTCTCTCCCATCCTTCTGCCTAAGTCTTTTATCTCTCTCTCCCCAAGATTACCCTAGGGCGCCTTCAATCCCAGCACTTGGGAGGCAGAGCCAGGCGGATCTTTGTGAGTTCGAGGCCAGCCTGGTCTACAGAGTGAGTTCCAGGAAAGGTGTCAAAACTACACAGAGAAACCCTCCCTTGAAAAAACAAAAACAAAAACAAACAAACAAAAAAGAGTACCCTGGGATAAAATGTGGGAGCCAGTCTCCCAGTTGGCCTCCCACACCTGAGTTCATCGGTGGTGTTTCTTTCTTCCTTCCTTTCTTCCTATCTTTCTTTCTTTCTTTCTTTCTTTCTTCCTTTCTAAGAATTTTTTAATTCATTTTACATACCAACCACAGATCCCCCTCTCTTCCCTCCTCCAGCCTCCTCCACCAACCCACCCCCCCATTCCCTCCTCTGAAAAGGTAAGGCCTCCCCATGGAGAGTCAGTAAAGCCTGGTACTTTCAGTGGAGGCAGGTCCAAGTCCCTCCCCCTGCATCAAGGCTGTGCAAGGCATCCCACCATAGGTAGTGGGCTCCAAAAAGCCAGCTCATGCACCAGGGATGGATCCTGATCCTACTGCCAGGGCCCCTTAAGCAGACCAAGCTACACAACTGTCTCCTTTATGCAGAGGACCTAGTCCAGTCCCATGCAGGCTCCACAGCTGTTGGTCTAAAGCTCCTGAGTTCCCACTAGCTTGGTTTGGTTGTCTGTCTAAAGACACTGTTTTAGAACAATTGCTCAGACTTGAATGGAAAGAGGGAAGGAAGAAGGGGGGAGGGAGGGACAGAGGAATGGATCCTAACTGAAATGCTTACATCAAAATAAATTGCAAATGGATCAAAGAGTTGACCCTTTAAAAATCACCGTGTGTGCACACACGCATGGCCAACATGCACTTGTTGGGGGTCAGAAGACAACTGCTGTGGGATGTTCTGTATGTCAAATGTGTTGCTCTGATTGGTTAAGATAAATAAAGTACTGATTGGCTAGTAGCCAGGCAGGAAGGACAGGGTAGGTGGGACAAGGAAAAGGAGAAGGCGGGGAACAGGAAAGCTGAGGAGGGGGATACTGCCAGCTGCTGCCATGACAAGATGTAAGGTACTGGTAAGCCATGAGCCATGTGGCAAAGTATAGATTAATAGAAATGGGCTAAATATAAGAGTAAGAGCTAGACAATGATAGGCCTGAGCTAATGGCCAAGCAGTTTAAGTAATATAAGTGTTCATATGATTATTTTATACGTGGGTTGTGGGACCGCGGGGGTTTGGTGTAACCTGGAGAGAAGCTCTCCAACTACAGACATCTTTGTATTATTGGTTCTCTCGCTGCACCTTTTACACGGTTCCAGGGATCAAACCCAGATAGCCAGGCTTGCTCACCCAGCAACCTTACTAGCTGAGCCAAATCACACCACCTCACAAAAATAAAATAAAAATAAAAAATGAAAAAATGTGTAAATGATCTCACAGTGGTACAAATAAATAATAGAAAAGAAAACCTAAAAGCCGTTAAAAACAAAGCAAAACAACAACAAAAAAAAAACCCACAATCTTTTCTTTAGTAAGTAAAATTTTTTTGCAAAAAATAATACAAGTATGGCCCGAGAGTAGGGGAGAAAGAGGCATCAGGATTAACGTATAGAAGAAGTCAGTCGGCCAAAAGATCAGAAACCGTTCCCCACCAGGGCTCCATGTTACAAGAACAGAGCATGCGCCAGAGAAGCCCCTCGCTCTCCGAGGGGAGATGGCCGGCGCTGCCCCGACCCCTTGGACCTGTCCCGACACTGAAGCCTACTTCTTCCCACAGCAGCGCCTTTCTCTTTTTTAAATACACTTAAAAAAAATCACAGTCCATGGTCCAGTTCTTTGTTCTCTAGCACAAGAACGTGCACATCTCAACAGGCGCCCTCTGGGACCTTAGCCCCTCACACCCACCTACAACACATACATCAGTTTAAAATGAACATTTACTATTTTATATATGCCTGACCTACGATATTTCTATGTAAGTCAACGTCTGCGTTATGGCATCTAAGTGTTCAGAAGCCGCCACAGCAGCCTAAGACACTTCTCTTAACCCATTTTACTAGAAGCCTCTGAAGAAACTGATACCACAGTTTTCATTTTACTGCTCTACGTCACAACCTAGATCTTGGTGGTGTTTCTTAAGGTTTTTTAAAACTCTGACAGTTGAGCTGGTGGTTCAGACTTGTGGGTGACCCCAACATTTGGGAAGCTGAGGCAGGATTCTCTCAGGTTCAAGGCCTGGCTGAGCTATATAGTGGATTCCAGAACAGCCTAGATTACAGAATGAGACTTTGTCTTAAAACAAAAGTGAGGGGTTGGGGATTTAACTCAGTGGTAGAGCGCTTAAGCACAAGGTCCTGGGTTCTGTCCTCAGCACCGGAAAAAGAGGATAAATAAAAGCATAAAAATAAATCCCAAAGCTAAAATACAGTGGCAGATTTCCTTCCTCATCCAGAAGCCAACAGAAGCAAGGGCAGGATGGACAGGGAAAGCTCAGCAGGCCGAATCCATCTGCCACCGAGGGGCAGGGCGCAGGGGAGGTAACAAGAGGAGGTAGTCTGAAAACCAAGAAGATCCACGAACTCCCAGGCCAGAAGCACCCAGGGCGCTGTGTCCCCAAGAGTGCCCACTGCCCTCCTTCCAGCCCTAGAGCCTGATAGCTGTGGCATGGCTGCGCCCTGAGACTCAGGACCGGTCTTCAGAGAACACATAAGACGTGTCTATAGAACTTCCAGGAGTGCCCTGAAAGTGCCCTGGGCGCAATGGCCCTGATTCCTGTGGGCAGGCTGCGGTTGGGGCACGAAGGACCATCCAGGGTGAGGAAGACCAGACGGAAGCGCGGCCCATACTGCGGTGCAGCGGCGCACCCCCTCTGCCCTGGCTCAGCTCAGGCATATGCCCTCGAGACTGAGTGAGGACGAACGTTGGTCACGCCGAGCTGCGACTGCGCGGGAACCAGATACTGGCTGGATATTCTCTGAGGGTCTGAACACAGACCTGCGCCTGCCCTGTTGGGGAAGTCGAGGCAGAGATTGAACCCTCCGCTTTCAGATCCCTTCTTATCACAAACAGGCAGAGAGAAGAGAAATAGCTGGGGGCTAAGAAGCTGGTTTTGGTCTCTACATGCCCAAAACTGCAAACTTACTTTCTTTTCCTATCTATACCTCACTTCTCACCCCTAAGTAAGTGACACCACCAACCATCCTCAATTTACATGCATTTTTTTGGAGGGTCTTTTTCAAACTCTTTAAAATATATGGAAAGCTCTGGTCCTGCTACACCTTAGCTGGAGACCTTGTGTTGGAGCTGTGTAGGAAGAAAACCGAAGTTTTGTTGAAGGGAGACGTCTCCACTGTCCATTGCCACTTGAGCGGACCTACATTCTTAGATTCGTAGTGGGCTCCGAATAAACGGCTGAGGGTGAAGGAGAGGGGAAAAGATGTCTGTTGATTGGACTTGAGCCACAGCAAATAAATCAAAGAGCATGCCTAAGACGAAAATCTGCGGGCCTGGGGGGGACTTTGCTCTGGATTCTGACCACTTGGGCTGGCCAGCCCTGTGGCTGAACACGTGCTGAGGGCAGGAGCCGGCAGTGGCCAGGCTGTGGGCAGACTGCTGGACCCCGACCAGCCTCGGGTGATTTATCCTGCACTGCTAAGGAAGAGTACAGGTATTTACTGCTTTCCCAATAGTGAGAAGTGGATCTCTCCAGGCCACTCAAAGTTCCTTAAAAAGACAAAATAAAAATTTCTCCTTAGAAAGTGTTCCTTGGGGCCAGGGCATAGCTCAGCACATGCACTCAACTCAGTCTCCAGCACCAATAATAATAGTAATAGTAAAGGGAATATTAATAATAGTTTGGGCATGGTTACTTGGGCAAAAACTGACTCTACTAGGGTGCTTGCCTGTAGAGCTCATGGTGGGGACCTTGCTGCTTGTCTCTACAGCCTCATCCATTGCTCTGTTGTCCAATGTGGGGTTAGGCAAGTGACAGCTGCCTGTGTCCATGTGTTCCAGATAGAAAGATCCTTTCTAGTCACTCTTCAAGAACATGATTGGGAGAAGCTTGAGCAGTGGGGAAACACTGAGGGCTGTTTCTCCTGGGTGCCATGCTGAGCCTGCAATTTCAGGGGACACACTGGTTTAGCCAAACTCTAGACACTTAACTTAAAAAGCAGAAGTGAAAGGGGGGGCAGTTTCTCGGTGCCCGAAAGGGTTATTCTGATTTAGACTGGCAATAAAAATGCAACTGACTGGGAGTTGGCATGACCAAAGTGCAATCTAAATATCTTCCCTCTCCACACGGCACAGCTGGCACTTTGAGGAGCTGAGCTGTAGGCTGCCCTTGCAGAGCAACAATGGAGAAAGATGATCGAGAAAAGGAAGGGGTAAGTGTGTGGCTGGTAGCGGCCAGGGCTGTGGACCTGCTCAGCTGTCCTTGGAAATCCCCGGGGCTCTGATGTTGCAGAGCCTGCCTTCAGCTGGATGCACTGTCTGGAAAGGGCCGCTTGCTCAGAAGCCCACCAACGGCTTTAGAGTAGAAGTGTGATGTTTAAAGACAGATACCCACTAGGAATCATGGTACTGGAACAGCTGTTGAGAAATAACTGGGCTGGGGGTGTGGTTCAACTCGTAGAGTGCTCACCTAGGATGCGTGAAGTCCGGAGTTTCGACCAGGTGTGTCCTTGGAAGTAGAGGTCAGAGGGTAAGGAGTTTGAGGTTAACCTCAGCTACAAAGGGAATTCAAAGTCAGCCTGGGATAGAGACCCTGTCTCAAAAAATTTTTTTAAATTTTTTTCTTCTGTTCCAAACACACAGTGTAGCTGTGGGCTAGGTGTAGATTTCTTTGAGAAAAACTTGCAGTCCCAAGAAGGTAACATGAATCGATCAATGTCCACTTTCAAGGAATTTGCATTTTAAATTTTTTAAATAATTAAATTTTTAATTCAATTTTAATAATGCATTTCCTAGTAGCATTTGCTCATAAGTGGGTGGAGAGAAGCATGCATTTGGGTAAAATATTATTTATTGAGGCCTGTAAGACATATGGTCTGGAAGCAAGGTCTGCAGCGTGTAGAGCGGGAGTGGGTTTGGGACGGAGAAGTGCCTGCTATTCTGAGCCGTGGCTAAGAATTTGGCCAGGTATTTAATTGCAGTAATTTAGTTATTGAGACAGTTTGTACCACTGAGGCTGGCCTCAAACTCCTGATCCTCCTGCCTCCACCTCCCAAGTGCGAGGTTGTAGGTGTGTGGCATCTCACCTTATTAACTCTTTTAGTGTCTTCTCACCTACAAGATGGACTGATAGCCACTCCCCTCCTGGTGCCAGAACAGTCAGCCAGTGCACAGGAAGTGTCTGGCCAGCAGGGAATGCTCCTGTCCATATTCTGCTTGGTTTATCCTATGGAGCAGGTGACCTCACTATTGACACTGGGCATGGGCTATCTCTGGGACTGTCTAGAGTGATGAACTCCCAGCTTCTCCTCATTTTATTTCTGGTATGATAAACAAATGTCCTGGCCGGGCGGTGGTGGTGGTGGTGGTGGTGGTGGTGGTGGTGGTGGTGGTGCACGCCTTTAATCCCAGCACTTGGGAGGCAGAGCCAGGTGGATCTTTGTGAGTTCAATGCCAGCCTGGTCTACAGAGCGAGATCCAGGAAGGGTGCAAAGCTATACAGAGAAACCCTGTCTCGAAAAACCAAAACAACAACAACAAAAAATGTCCTCCAGAGGGCAGAATCAACCCCTCCCTGCAACCCAGAAT
Source organism: Onychomys torridus (assembly GCF_903995425.1). Lineage (NCBI taxonomy): Eukaryota > Metazoa > Chordata > Mammalia > Rodentia > Cricetidae > Onychomys > Onychomys torridus. The sequence goes on from NC_050444.1 coordinate 161,488,892, forward strand.
CACCAGTTCAGTCTTTACCCAGGGACTTCACTTGGATTATCTCGTTTTGTTTTTTTGTTTGTTGATTTTTCCAGTGCTGGGAACTTAACCCAGAGCCTCCTGCATGCTAGGCAAGTGTTCTACCACTGAACTACACCCCCAGCCACTTTCTCCCTTTCAATTTAAACTAGGGGCTCTCTAAATGGTCTAAGCTGGCCTTGAACTTGTGATCCTCCTCCCTCAGCCTCCCAGGTGGCTGAGATTACAGGCCTGTGATGCCATGCCACCTGTCTGGGATTGTCACGGCTGAGAAAGTGTCTGACAGGTCAAGTGCCATCACCTGTATTTGATAGGAAGGCACCTGAGGCTAAGAAGATGAAGTCCGGGGTCACAAGAGATGCTGTGCCTGCTGCTTAAGGAGAAAAGGGAAGAATGGGGGTGTCCCCACAGGGTGCACTCTGCAGATGACTCTCGGTGGAGGGAAGCAACCCAGGCAGCCACTAGCATGGGGCATGGCTCGACTGTCCGTCCAGGCGTGAAGCCAGGCATGAAGCCTGGGGGATTAGAAGCCAGGGGCAGAGGCCGCGTGGTCTTCTGGGAAGATGCCAGACAGCAGTAGGCCCCAGCTATCTCTCAGTAGCTGTACAGCTCAGGTCTCAAAACTACTTAAGAACTGTTGAACAGATCTCTCCTTTTTCCTACAAACTAGTGCTTTGGACAATGAGGACAATGTTTTGTGAAGTGTCTCTCCACAGCTACTTTAGTGTCCTGGACGGTATCCCTTGCTGTCTGACCTCCCTAGGTCCTCATTGTTCTGTATTAACTGACTAATGAGCCCACCCATGTATGACACTTGCTATAGATCAGCTGGGGCTGGGGGAGCCTCCTTCCCTGTATTCTTGAATCAACCCAGCAGGGTCAGCCCCAATGGTGGGTACTTTACTTAAGTCTCAGGATGTTTCCCCAGTAATCTGGAGAGAGTGGGATGCTGAGGAGGGAGTCTAGAGCCTCATCCATGCTCAGCAATTGCCCTGTCCCTGAGCTACGTCCTAGCTCCAAATTCTTTTCCTCCTTCTCCTTGAAGGGAGGAAAAAAGAAAAAGAAAGCTGAGGTGAGACTGTAACTCATGTGACGTAGGGTTCAACCATGTAAAGATGTAGTTAATCGCTCTCAAAAATAAAGGGAGTCCTATTGCTTTGTGCCTGGGTGGGCACGCGGAGTGGCAGAGTCAGGTACAGAAAGACACAAGCTGCATTAGCAGATGTGGGTGCAGCCCAGAAGAGCGGTTGCCAGGGGCCTGGGGAAGAGGTAATGGGCAATCTGCTCAAGAGTGCGAAGTTTCTGTTGGTGGGATGAGCAAGCCCTGGAGCTGCACCTCAGGGCCTGTGATTGCAGCTGGTGATGTGCAGCTCGCTGGCCAGACTGATTGCAGCTAGCTCTCCTTGGGTACTTGAGAGTCACTGAGTGCATTTTATATGTCTTAGCCGCACACATAGGCAAAGGTAACTGTGCTGATGTACTGTGTACCCTAATAAACTTGCCTGAGGATCAGAGGAAAAAGCCAGCCACTAGATTAGACACAGAGGTCAGGCAGTGGTGGCACACATCTTTAGTCCTATCACTCAGAACACAGAGATCCGTCTGGATCTCTGTATAAGTTCAAGGCCACCCTGGGCTACATGAGATTGATCCAGTATAGGAGAGACACAGAGCAAGGCAATGATGGCACACACCTTTAATCCCAGCACTTAAGATCTCACGCCTTTGCTTGGGAAGGACACACACCTTTAATCCCAGGAAGTGATATGTCAGGGCAGAGAAAGGTATATAAGGCGTGAGGAAACAGGAACTCACTCTTTAGGCTGAGGATTTTTAAGAGGTAAGAACTAGTGGCTGGCTGCTCTGCTTCTCTGATCTTTCAGCTTTCATCCTGATGTCAGGCTCTGGAGTTTTTATTAAAAGACTATCCAAGATTTGAACAACAGGTAACTATGTGTGGTGGCGAGTGTAGTGATGAGATGACTGTGCTACATTTTACAAAGTGTGTGTAAACACTACGCTGCACACCATAAAGAAAAGCCAGACCTGCCTGTTCCTTGGAAGACTGGAGCACAAGAAACACAGATTCAGTGGAAGCCTGGGCTACAGAGAGTTCAAGGTCAACCTCGTCAACTTAATGAAACCCTCTACCCATCTCAAAGTAATGGGTAAAGGGGGGTTAATTTGTAAATCTTTCCCCCACTTCTGTTTTTGGCCAAGACTAAAAGCCTTTTCATTGCTTGTTGGTGCTCAGTGGGAGAAGGAGGAAGGACCCAGCTTGGGGACAAAAACTGGTCAGTTTTGGTATCATAGGTAGGATGTGGTCTCATGATCTACACTCCTCCTCAGAGAATTAAACATCAGACAAGAAGCTGAAGAGATGGCTCAGCATTAAGAGTGCTTGCTGCTCTTCCAAAGGACACAGGTTCAATCCCCAGCACCCACATTGGGCAGCTCATAGCTGTAAGTCCAGGTCCAGTGGATCTGGCACTTCTGGCCTCTTTGAGCACCTATATTCATGTGCACATGCCCACATACAGACCCACACACATACACATAATTAAAATAATTTTTATTATTTTTTCCCAAGACAGGGTTTCTCTACATAGCTTTGGCTGTCCTGGAACTCACTCTGTAGACCAGGGTGGCCTCGAACTCGCAGAGATCCACCTGCCTCTGCCTCCTGAGTGCTGGGACTAAAGGTGTATGTACCACTACCTACTGGCTATAAATTTAGTTTTTAAAAGCAGCAAGTCGGGGCCTGGAGAGATGACTCAGAGATTAAGAGCATTGGCTGTTCTTCCAGAGGTCCTGAGTTCAATTCCTAGCAACCACAGGATAGCTCATAACCATCTGTAATGAGATCTGGCGCCCTCTTCTGGCATGCAGGCATAGATGCAGACAGAGCACTGTATACATAATTAATAAATGAATGAATGAATAAATGATAGATAGATAGATAGATAGATAGATAGATAGATAGATAGATAGATAGATAGATAAGCCTTTGAAAAAAGAAAAAAAAGCAGCAGGTCAGTATCGAAGGAATGCTCCTAGGGTTGACTCCGTGACTTTTTCTTTTGGATTATGGCATCCATTGTTAGATCCTTATCTAAAAAAGCAGGGATTGTTGGGGACCTACTTCTGAGGAAGAGAGAGATACCTCTACTGTGAGGGTCCCCAAACCACACAGCTCACTTCTTGGAGGTTGAGAGAAATCTCTGGAGCTGGAGGCAGAGATAGGAAAGCCTAGAATTCTTCTAAGAACTTTTCCATCATCAAGATCTGTTCTTGAAAGTCCATGGGCTATGTGTGATGGCACACACTTTTAATCCCAGCACTCCAGAGGCAGAGGCAGGCAGATCTCTGTGAGTTCAAGGCTAGCTTGGTGTGGTCTACATGGTGAGTTCCAGGACAACCAAGACTGTTGTAGAGAGACTCTGTCTCGAAGAGAGAGAAAGAGTATAGTTCACACCTACAATGCCGGAACTCAAGGAGCCTGAGACAAGAGAATCAAAAGCTCAAGGCCAGCCTGGACAACTTAACAAGATCTGTCTCAAAACAACACAACACAACACAACACAAACCCTAGGTGGTGGTGGAAAGCTCTATTAGCATGTACAAGACCCAGTCAATGTCCGATCCACCCAGCCAGCCAGCCAGTCAGCAGCCGAGTAAGCCAGGTATCAGTCTAGGTGCTGGAGATACAGTGGTGAGCACAGCTGACAAAAGTCCCCTCCATGTGGCTGTTGATTTTGTCTGTAAAGAAGGGACCAAGCTGTCTAGATGACTCAGAAGGTAAAACCACTCAGCAAGCTGCTGGCCTGAGCGTGGTGCCTGGAACCTGTGTGACAGTGGGAAAGAAGAAGCAACTCCTCAAAAGCTGCTACATGTGGCCCCAGGCACACATGCACACACAGGCCCTCACACAGGTGCTCCTGGTGCACACACATAGACCTACACACAGGTGCCCCTGGTGCGCACACAAGCACAGACCTACACACAGCTGCTTCTGATGCACACACACACACACACACACACACACACACACACACACATACACACACACACACACACACACACACACACACACACACACACACACATGGCACTCCTGGTATGTGAGGAATCCTTTGGAAAGCACGACAGAGGGCCAGCTGCAGCTGTATGGAGCCAGTTGTAATGGGCCGGTTGCAGAGGTACTTGCTGGAAGTCCCAGCTACTCAGGAGGTTGAGGCAGGAGAATTGTTTGAGCTGAGGAGCTGGAGAACAGTCTGGATGACTCAGGGGGTTGGAAGAGTGTGCCTGGATGAGAGCCTGTTCTAGCCTCAGTGGGTCAGTCTTTGAATAAAGAGTAGCTGGAAGACCAAGGGTGATGTTAGAATGGCTGTGTGCACACTGGCCATACAGCAGGGACCACTCCTGACCCCTTCCTGACATCCACCTCTCACAGAAGCTGACCCTGGTGCTGGCTCTGGCAACACTGATAGCTGCCTTTGGTTCATCCTTCCAATATGGGTACAACGTGGCTGCTGTCAACTCCCCGTCAGAGGTAGGTAGGTCACTGTGGTAAGTGAGCCATAGCTGCTGACATAGGGAGGGGCTTAGAGGTGCCTCAGGGAGCAAACATAGCCAATCCCTTACGGGAAAGGAGAGGAAAGTCTCTTCAGAACCTCAGGTTAAGTGAATGGCCAAGTCCTCAGACCTCAGGTTCTCATGAACATACCTTCTGTGGCTTGGCAGTGTGTGGAGTCACCTGGAGGGCAGTGGCCACACCATCTGGAAGTCTGCAGCCATCCCAGGGTGTGAGAAACACCACAAGTGTTGGCCTGCTAGAGTTCTTCCCATGGGTGTTCCAATCCACACACTACCCAGTCAGCTCTGTCCCTATCTCCAATGGGGCTGTCCCGATTCCGTAGCTAAACACCTATATTAATTCTTTGTGCAAAACAAGCTCAGCTGCTCTGACGGTCTGTTCCCTCTGTCCCCAGTTCATGCAGCAGTTTTACAATGACACCTTCAAGGAGAGAACCCAGGACACCCTTGATTCCTTCTCCTTGACACTAATGTGGTCCATGACGGTGTCCATGTTCCCCTTTGGAGGCTTTATAGGTTCTCTCCTGGTTGGACCCTTGGTGAATAAGATGGGCAGGTAAGTTGGTGTGTGTGTGTGTGTGTGTGTGTGTGTGTGTGTGTGTGTGTGTGTGTGTGGTGTGTATGTACTTACTGTTGTTAGTATGTGCATGTAAGTAAGCACTAACATGCTAGTGCAAGTACAAACATGTATGTGTGCTTGTGGAAGCTAGTGGTAAATGTTGAGTGTCTTTCCTCTATTCCTTTTCACATTTTTTAAATTGATTTATTATTTTTATTTTATGTGTATGAGTGTTCTGTCTGCATGTATGTATGTGCACTGCCTGTGTGCCTGGTGCCTAATGAGGTCAAGAGAGGGCACTGAATCCCCTGGAACTGACGTTAAGGACTGCTGTGAGTGCTGGGAACAGAACCCAGGTCCTCTGCAACAACAGCAAGACTTCTTAACCACTAGGCCATCCCTTCATCATTTTTTTTTTTAAAGATAGGGTCTCACTATGTAGCCCTGGTTGGCCTCAAACTCACAGACATTCACCTACTTCTACTTCCTGAGTGCTGGGGTGAAAGGCACTCTGCCACCGCTGGCCCCACCCTTATTTAAGACAGCACCTCACCAAACCTTGAAGCTGCTCCACCTGGCTTAGCTGGCTGCTCAGTGTCCTTCAGAACTCGGCCAGTGTAGTTAGAGTTTTCCTGCCTGGCCCACAGTCAGGACAAATCTCACCCACCAGGCCCATAGACGCTCAGACCCAACCAAGTAAACACACAGAAACTTATATTGCTTACAAACTGTATGGCCATGGCAGGCTTCTTGTTATCTACTTCTTCTATCTTAAATTAACCCATTTCTATTAATCTATAAATTGCCACATGGCTCATGGCTTACCGGTGCCTTACATCTTCCTTGTCATGGCGGCTGGCGGCTTGCAGCTTCTCCATCCAGTCTTCCACTTCCCACCATTCTCCTCCTCCTTGTCCCACCTACCCTATCCTTCCTGCCTGGCTGCTGGGCAATTAGCACTTCATTTATTTTAACCAATCAGAGCAACACATTTGACATACAGAACATCCCACAGCAGGCCAGTCTTAATGCACCCTTCCCTGCTGCCCTGCCCCCACCCCTCTACCTCTATTGCTGTGGCTACAGTCACATACCACTGTGCCTAGCTGGGCATGCAGGTCCCCAAGCTTGCACATAGGCACTTTCCTGGCTGGACCATCTCCCCCATTTGTTTCTGTTTTTGAAACAGGGTCTCCTGTAGCCCAGGTTGGCCTCATACTCATTATAAAGTCAAAGGTGGTCTTGAACACCTGATTTTCCTGCTTCTTCCTCCCAGTTGATGGGATTGCAATCATGTGCCAGCAGGCCCATGAGGGTGGGTAGATTTTTATTACCCCAAACTTACAGATATGTATCATCAGCGCTTTTTTTGTTTGTTTGTTTTTTGGTTTTTGGTTTTGGTTTTGGTTTTTGGTTTTTTGGTTTTTCGGAGACAGGGTTTCTCTGTATAGCTTTGCGCCTTTCCTGGAACTCACTTGGTATCTCAGGCTGGCCTTAAACTCACAGAGATCTGTCTGCCTGCCTCTGCCTCCCAAGTGCTGGGAGTAAAGGCGTACGCCACCACCGCCCAGCATCATCAGCTTTTAAACATGGGCCTGAAACCGAGTTCTTATCATGAGATGAGGGTAATTTTACTTTCTATTGGGGTCATTCAAATGACTAATGTTTGGGAAGCTAGACAAGGGTGGCTGGGGAAGTCCCCAGGAATGAGCATTGTGTGCCAGGGAAGACAAGGGGCTCCATGTCCTTTGCCTCACTCAAACCAAAAGCTTCTTCCTCGTCGGTGTTTTTGACGCTGGCAGAATTACCTGCCCGTATGCAGTCATGCATCCTACAATCTCAGGACTCGGTAGGTGAAGGAGAAAGGATCTGGAGTTTAGTGCCAGCCTGATCTACAAAGTGAGACCCAGTCAGGATCTTGAATCAAGACCAATCTGGAACCTTCCTTCTTCATACTTTTGGAAAGCCTTGGGGCTGGAGAGATGGCTCTGTGGTTAAGAGCACTTGTTGCTCTTGCACAGGACCCAGGTTTGGTTCCCAACACCCACATGGCGGCTCCCAACCATCTGCAACTCCAGTTGTAGGGTATCTGAGGTCCTCTTCTGACTTCCACAGGCACCAGGCATGCACGCAGTGCACAGACATCCATTCAGACAAAATATTTATACACAAAATTAAATATATAAGTAAACATTTGAAATTTTTCCTTAAGTATTCAACCTCTGATTGAGGATCTGAGACCCTGAGATCACTCTGTGAGGTTAGTATTGAACCCACGCTTTCTCCAGGAGCCCCAGGTTGAGTCAGATCTGCCAGACACAGGTCAAGGCTGGTGAGCGCTTGCCCAGGTGGGGCCCAGCCTTGCTCACCAAGCTGTCTACTTGGAATTTAATCAGCATGCACTTATGTGTTTACAATATTTGCAGGTATTTTAAAAACAGCAACGGTGGCTTAATTTAGGGATGTTGTCTATGTTCCAAACACTCTCCAAAGCATTCATAGCTGAGCAGGGCGGCTTACTCCTGTGACCCCAGCACTTCAGAGGCAGCAAGTCTAAAGTTTCAGGCCAGCCTACATGACTGTTTTTAAACACCTTTAATCCCAGCACTCAGGAGGCAGAGGGAGGCAGGCTTCTCTCTGTGAATTTGAGGCCCTCCTGGTATACAAAGCGAATTCTAGGACAGCAAGAGTTGTTACACAGAGAGACCCTGTGTAAAAAAACAAACAAACAATTTTAAATATGTATGCACATACACACATATACACACATGCACACACAGACACATGAGTTTTAGTTGGCTTTTGTTTGTTTGCTTATTTTATTTGGTTCTGAGGTTGTGGTGGTCAAAGCCAAGGCCTCCTGCATGCTAAAAAAGCAATTTATCACTGAGCTGCATCTTCAGCACACAGCTGGATATGTCCATTTTTCTTGAAGCTGTGTTGAAACCTCTCTGGACAGTTTTGGGTTTTGTTGGGTTTTTTGTTTTGTTTTGTTTTGTTTTCTGTTTTACCTTTTTATTCCCCCAAACAATATTTTTTCAATTTATTTTTATGTATATAGGTGTTGTCTGCATGTATGTATGTGTACCATGTGTGAGCCTGTTGCCTACAGAATCAGAAGAGGACGTTAGATCCCATGGAACTGGAGCTGTAGACAGCTGTGAGCCACCATGCAGGTTTCAGGAATCGAACCTGGGTCTCACAGAAGAGTACATAGTGCTCTGAACCACTGAAATATCCAGACTCCTTTTGCTTTGTTTTTTGGAGGCAGGGTTTTAGATGGCAATCCTCCTGCCTCAGCCTCCTAAGATGGCTATGGAGTTTAAGACATGAGCCGGCTCTATTTACCTCTTTCCAGCAGCCTTGTGTTTCTTATATTTTTACATCAGCTTATATTTTGGCATTTCTTTTTTCTTTTCTTTTCTTTTTTTCTTTTTTTTTTTTTTTTTTTTTGGTTTTTCGAGACAGGGTTTCTCTGTGTAGCTTTGCACCTTTCCTGGAACTCACTTGGTAGCCCAGGCTGGCCTCGAACTCACAGAGATCCGCCTGCCTCTGCCTCCCAAGTGCTGAGATTAAAGGCGTGCACCACTACCACCCGGCTCATATTTTGGCATTTCTTAAGGCTGTTTGCAACCTCTCTTTTTGTCTATATTGGCTTTTTGTTGTTTCAATTCTTATGTTTTCCAGCTCTCTTTTTTCTTCATTTTAAGCATCCATTTTTTTTTCTTTCATGCATTATACTTTGGTATTGCATCTAAAAGTGCATTGTGAAGCCACCTAGACTTTATACTTCTAGAATGTTCTAGTTTTACATTTTTTGTCATTATCATATTGAATTACTATCGTAAAGGGTACAAAATCTGTGTCTTGATTCATTTTTATTTGTTTGTTTTTTAATTTTTATTCTTTATTTTATATGTCTGGGTGTTTTGTCTACATGTGTGTCTGATGCCCAAGGAGACCAGAAGAGGGTGTCGGTTCCTTTGAACTGGAGCCACAGATGTTTGTGAGCTGCCATGTAGGTCCTGGGAATCGAACCCAGGTCCTCTGCAAGAGCAGAGTGGTCTTAACTATGGAGCCATCTCTCCAGTCCACATGTTCTGTTTTTGTTTTTGTTTTTTATTGTCACACTGGAACTGAATCAGGGCCTTAGCACAGGCTAGGCAGCTACTCTCCCAGCCAAGCCACCCCAAGACTTGTTTATTTTTGAGACAAAGTCTCCACACTGTGCCACCAGGTCTGGCGTGAATCGCTGGGCTCCAGGGATCCACACCCACAGTCGTCAGAATGCTGCAACCGAAGCCCGCTGACACCATAGCAGATCGACTTGACTGTGTCCGGATGAGTCCGTTTCCCTCTGTCCTTTGCTCCACAGCAGGATGCGCACTCTGTTAGCTTCAGGTTCCAGTGACACTCACTGCTGTAACTAGGGGACGGTGGTCTGAGTAGACATTGAGAGTGTTTGTTGACTGCATGCATTAGTCATGAGTGAATGATGAAGTGAATGAATGAATCCTTACACTAGCCTGACTCTCCCACCCCCTCTACAGAAAAGGGGCCTTGCTATTCAACAACGTCTTCTCTGTCGTGCCAGCCATCTTAATGGGGTGCAGCAAAATGGCCAGGTCATATGAGCTGATCATTGCTTCCAGGCTCATGGTTGGAATATGTGCAGGTAAGGAACCCTGGCTGCAGTGCCGCTCAGCATGGAGGAGGCAGAACCCACTCTCAGGGATCTGGTGTCGTCTGGGGCCTTTGGGAGCCCAGAGCTTGAAGCTGACCCTCCGCAGGCACTTGAGTTTGTGCCTGGTTCCCCTGGGTGGGCAGTGGGCCAAACTTCACAGCGAGGCTTCCTGCAGGGAAAGCTGTCTTTGCCTTTGTTTTCCCAAGGCTGGGATTGAACCCAGGACCTCATGAAAGCTGGATAAGCACTCTATCGCTGAGCCACAATTCCCAGCCCCGGGAAGTGGTTCTTTGTAAGAACAAACTACAAACCCTGAGTTTAGAAGCGTCCTTCCAGTCTGATCCCTTTTCTTCCAGTATCTCAGCATTGGCTAGAGTAACGGTCGGTGGGAGGGTAGAGGTGTCAACTTAGTGAGCAGCAGCTTTGGGTGACAGTAGACTGTCCTATGTCATGGGAACAATAAGACTCCATGGAATTTTGTCTCAGTCATTGTTCATCTGTGCATGTGTGGGAGAACCAAGTTGAAAAATCCATTTCCATACTTTTTTTTTTTTTTTTTTTGGTTTTTTGAGACAGGGTTTCTCTGGTTTCTCTGTGTAGCTTTGCGCCTTTCCTGGATCTCACTTTGTAGACCAGGCTGGCCTCGAACTCAAGAGATCGGTGTGCACCACCACCGCCCGGCCATTTCCATACTTTTTTAACTGTGGTTTGTGGTCTTAAAAAAAGGTGTGGAACTTGGGCCGGGCGGTGGTGGTGCACGCCTTTTATCCCAGCACTAGGGAGGCAGGAGGATCTCTATGAGTTCAAGGCCAGCCTGGTCTACAGAGTGATGGGACAGCCATGTTACACAGAGAAACCCTGTTGTGGGGAGGGCAATGTGTGAAACTGGCTTGTAAACCCCCACCCACTGTCTTCTCAACCCAAGCTCTCTGGAATATGCTGCCTTAGTTTTAGAAAGGTCTCCCCTAATTGCTTAGAAGTGGAGACACTTTTAAAGCCACACTTGTGGCTTCCCCAACAGTCAGCCTTTCCCAGTGTCCAGCCAGGAGTGGCTTTGCCAATTCTCGGGGTCCTACAGAAGCAAGGTAGGCACCTTCTGACCTCTGCCCTCACATATCTCCTTCTGAATGGTCTCAGAGTGTCCTTCCTAATGTGGGGTGCCTGGCTATAAGCAAATCCCTAGAGCTCATTAGCAGGCAGAGAAGTTTGCAAGCTGGTGAGCCAGAGACGGCTCACACCTTTGATTCCAGCACTCAGGAGGTGGAGACAGATAGATCTCTGAGTTTGAGGCCAGCCTGATCTATAGCAGTTAGCTCAGGCCAGCCAAAGTGAAGAACTGCCAAACAGGGTGGTGAGGGAGAAGTAGCCACATCAGGAGAAAACTAGCCATGAGGCAAACTTCACTTAGCACTGAGTTCTTGCTCCCGGTCTCACCCCCAGGCCCCACCCTCACCCTCACCCCTGAGAGTTTCAGGACAGCATCCCTGCCATCATGGCCTCACCTGGCTTGGCTCTGCCTTTGGTTTTCCATGCAGAAGCTTTTCAAGAAATAGAAAGCTCCAGAAGTTGTCAGCTAGTGCAGTCACTTTCCCATTGATCATAAGCATTCAGGATGAGTTTCCAATAATAATAAAGTAATAAACTCCAATCAATAAATCACAGCTAAAAGTCCTGCACACACATGCACACACACACACACACACACACACACACACACACACACACACATAAACATAATTTAAATCTTAACCTAAGCAGGGCCTGGTGGTACACACCTATGATATCAGCTACTTAATGGGCAAAGATAAGAGAATTTCAGGTTCAAGTTCTACCTGAACTGCAGAATGAGTTTTCGATTAGCTTGGACATACTGTATCTCAAAACCAAAAAAAAGTAAAAAGAGGGCTGGGAATATAGCTCAGTGGTAGAACGGTTGCCTGACAAGATCAGAGCCCTGGGTTTGTTCACAGCACACACACAAATAAATGCTAACCTATGGAGATGAGGGCTCCTAACCAACTCTAACACTTGCCACATTGAGGCAGGAGGATTACCAGTTTGAGGCTAGGACTGTATATATGTAGCAAGACCTCGATTGTTTTGTTTTCATTTGTTTGTGTTTGCTTTTGAGACAAGGTCTCCTCTGTAGCCCACACTGGCCTCAAACTTTTAGCAATCCTTCTGCCTCAGGCCCCGAAGTACTAGAATTATTAGGCACTCACTAGCATACCTGGCTAAGACCTTTGTGGGGGATGGGAGACCCCAACCTTTATGTTTCAAAAGCATACTTTTAGTCAACAATTTGTCTCATATTTTTTTGGCACTCATGTGCCATGGCCCACATATGGAGACCAGAGAATGATTTATAGGAGTCCATTTCTTCTTCCATTGTTTGTGATCAAAATCCGTTTTTCTTGCAAACTTGGTGTTTCAGTCTTGGCAGTGATCACCCTTTCCACTGAGCCATCTTACTGGCCCTGTTCTCAGATTTTGGCCTTGGCCTTGGGACTTCTTTTCATTCCTTTTTTTTTTTTTTTTAAGCTGGGGATCGAACCCAGGGCCTTGCGCTTGCTAGGCGAGCACTCTACCACTGAGCTAAATCCCCAGCCCTTCTTTTCATTCTTGAACTAATTGAGTGCTCCACAGGGCTGGAAAGATAGGTCAGAGGTTAAAAGCACTTGCTGCTCTTGCAGAGGACCTGGGTTCAGTTCCTCAGCACCCACATCAGACAGCTCACAACTGGGACCAAGGGGACCCAAGGTCCTCTTCTGGTCTTGGCATGTATGTTGTATGGACACACACACACACACACACACACACACACACACACACACACACGGTTTTTGTTTTGTTTTGTTTTTGTTTGTTTGTTTGTTTTTATAAAAAGTAGTCAGCTAGAAAACAAAACAAAATGATTGCCAGGTGTGCTGAGCTCAAGACTCAAGACCAGGCTGGTCTACCCAAGACTGCCTCAAAAAAAAAAAAAAAAAAAGGTATGTTTATGTTTTAAGACAAGTTTTGTAAGAAGAGTGACTTATTTCACATCTTTGCAAATCACTTTAATGTCTGTCTTATCAGCAGACAGTTGGATTTTCTCTTCATCTTCATGGAACAAATGATAAATTGTATTTATACAGTAAATAAATACAGTCGACAAAAATACCAAACCAACCACCATCCCTGGGACTGAGAAACACCTGGGTGAACTCCTCTGGGTGTTCAGGAAGGGAATGGCGTGGCAGATGCAGTACACGTGGCCAGTGGCCTCATGACCAGCACAGCAGGTGGCAGGGACATGTGCTGGATGGCCAGTGGGAGGGAGGAGCCCAGAGGCTATGGGATGGGGCCTGGGTCAGAAAGCCTCTGGTCATTGCTGCATGATCACAGGCACGGTTGATTTTCAAATCTGTCCAGTTAGTTGTAACTGTAGATGACAAGTGGCTTCTGGAAAACTCCACACTGTGCTCCAGCGAGGTCAAAAAGGAAAAGGGCAAAGAACACCTTGAGACAGTAACGAAAGTAGTTTCAACCTCAGAGATGCCCTGGGAAGGTCCTCAGCTCACACTTGGACCCAGCGGTGCGACATCGTATGTTTGAGCTCAGCTTCTCACTCACACCTGGACAGTCAGTCATGGTGTGATCAGGCTTCGTGCCCTGGGACCACTGACCCCAACACCATAGCTCACCCTGAGAATAAGTAACCAGCCCTGCTGTGGGAGAGGAGCATGGGTGGCTGAGTCTCCGCTTCTAGAGGCTCACGGTTCATGGGTTCGCTGTTGATTGACTCCTTGGCAAGAAGGCTAAAGGCTTTCCCTGGCCATCAGGAATGCAGACATTACAAACCCCCAGATCCAACTCTAGGGTCTTCTCTTCCACTGAGCCATCTCACCAGCCCCAACTTCATCTATTCCTAAAAGAGTCATGTTTTGATATGATGGGAAATTTTATGGGATTAAATAGTTGGGAGCTGGAGAGATGTCTGAGTTCAGTTCATAGTACCCATGTTGGAAGGCTGACAACCACCTATAACTCCGGTTCCTGGGGGAGCTGACACATCTGACCTTTGAGAACATCTGTGCTCATGTAAACATGCCCATGAAGACACACACATACACACACACAAAACTACATTACTAAAAACAATAAAATTGTTTTAAAGATTAAATAGTGGGGTTCAAAGTAGCCCAGCATTACATAAATTGCAGAGATGTAGATTTTCAATGATATATACTGAAATTTGTTGTGGTTTTTGTTTTTGTTTTTGTTTTTTTTTACATTTTTAGACTTTTCTTGGTTTTGTTTTATTTTGGTTTGTTTTCAAGACAGATATTCTTTGTGTAATAGCTCTGGCTGTCCCGGAACTCTCTCTGTAGACCAGGCTGGCCTTGAACTCACAGAGATCCACCTGCCTCTGCCTCTTGAGTGCTGGGATTAAAGACATGCTTCTTTTAGATTTATTTTTACTATATGTATATAAGTGGACTGCATGTATGTCTGTGCACTACATTTGTGCCTGAGAAGGTGGTGAGCTTCCATGTAGGTGCTGGGAATTGAACCCAGATCCTTTGCAACAACAAGTGCTCTTAACTACTCAGTCAACTTGCCACCCATTTGAAGCTTTTCTAAGTCATGGTGTCCTTTTGTATCCCAGGTTGGCCTTCCTGCCTCAGCCTCCCGGGTGCTGGGATTAAGGTGTGAGCCACTACTTCACGCAAACTAACAAATGTAGCTTGTGGTATGTGTGTGGAAAGGGCTCTGTGCAGAGGTTTATTGTGTGATGTGCTGTCCCCAGAAAGTAATCTGGTGGACAGGGGTGTTCTTTTCTTTTCTCCCTGAGGCAAAGGAGAGGAGCATGTCTAATCCTCTCCCTGAGACCCGGGCCAGTCAAAAGCAAGGACACAGGGCCTGGCCAGGCTGACACCAGTCAAGAAGCAAACACTCCTATTAGGAACGTCTCTGATGCCATTTCTTTATTGAAGTTTAAGGAACTGAAAATTAGAAGAGGTGTTTGCAAGGGCCATTCATTCATTCACTGTGTTATGGGAGGCTGTGTGTGAGGTCATTCATTCACTGTGTAATGGGAGGCTGTGTGTGAGGTCATTCATTCACTGTGTAATTGGAGGCTCTGTGAGAGGTCATTCATTCACTGTGTTATGGGAGGCTGTGTGTGAGGTCATTCATTCACTGTGTAATGGGAGGCTGTGTGTGAGGTCATTCATTCACTGTGTTATGGGAGGCTGTATGCGAGGCGGGGTGCACATGTGTATAGAGGCTACAGGTTCACGTCAGATGTTATTCTTCAGGAGTTCTACACATTATTTTCTGAGACAGGGTCTTTCAATGAACTTGGAGCTCATTGAAAGCTGGCTGGTCTTCAAGCTCCAGAGATCTGCCTCCCCAAGCCCCTCCACTGGGATTACCAGTGTGTACCCCCATACCCAGTTTTGTGTGGGAATTGAACTCAGGTCCTCATGGCTGCACAGCAAGTTCATTACCAGCTGAGTTATTCCCATTTGAAGGGAGGGCTGGGCTAGAGAGTGTGCTTGGTAAAGTAGGGTGGGTCCTTAAAGACACAGTCTGTCTCTCCAAGACTCTTTCCTGGTTGTATTCTTATTTCGGTTCTCCTTCAGGTCTGTCTTCCAATGTGGTCCCTATGTACTTAGGGGAACTGGCCCCTAAAAACCTGAGAGGGGCTCTTGGGGTGGTACCCCAGCTCTTCATCACCGTCGGCATCCTTGTGGCCCAGCTGTTTGGCTTTCGGAATGTTTTGGCAAATGAGGAAGGTGAGAACAGAGCCCTGCCCCTGCCCTCTGTCCCCCGAAACCCCTACTGCCATTACTGGAAACTACCGCCTGCTGACTTCCCTGTTCTGTCCAATGAAGACTATCCTTGTTGCCATGATCTGTCCCTAGCCCACCATGCACACTGTGGGCCCTGAACAAGCATGTGGTGACACATTTCTTTTAGGAGATGGCAAGGTGTCTCACCTGAACAGGAAGGGCCTATGTCCCTTGACTACTAAGTGACTGTCCACACACTTGGAAGCACACAATAACTTATAAATGGCATCATTACCTCCTCTTTGTCTTGAGTCTTGGGCTACTTTTTTTCCGTTTTTGAGACATAGTCTCATGTAACCCAGGCTGGTCTTGAATTCACCTTGTAGTCAAAGATGACCTTGAACTCCTGATCTCCTGTCTCTACCCCACAAGTACTGAGATTACAGGTGTGTAAAACCACAACTGTTTCATGCAGGGCTGAAGACCAAATCCATAGCCCTCTGTGTTGTTGGGGGTTTTTAGTCTTTTGGGGGGCCCGCCACCCAGCTCCCAAATAAATCACACGTGGAGGCTTATTCTTAATTATTAATGCCCAGCCTTAGCTTGGTTTAGTGTCTAGCCAACTTTTCTTAACTTTAATTATCCTGTCTATCTTTTGCCTCTGGGCTTTTCTTTTCCTATTCCTGTATGCTTTTCTTTGTTTCTTACTCCATGGCTTGCTGTGTGGCTGGGTGGCTGGCTCCTGGAGTCTTCCTCCTGCTCTGGCTCCTAGATCTTAGATCTCTCCTCCCAGATTTCTCCTTCTATTTATTCTCTCTCCCTGACAGCCCTGCCTATCCTTTCTCCTGCCTTGCTATTGGCTGTTCAGCTCTTTATTAGATCATCAGGTGTTTTACACAGGCACAGTAACACAGCTTCACAGAGTTAAACAAATGCAACATAAACAAAAGTAATACACCTTAAGATAATATTTCCTAACAACTCTGCACATGCTAGGCAAATACTCTACCAATGGAGCCCAGCCCTACCCGCCTATCTTCTCTTCTTTCCCCTCCTTCTTATCTTTCTTTCTGATTCTTGAGCTTCTGAGAAGGAGACCAGTCTCAATGATCACCCCAGTCAGGACGTAGCACTTGCTTGCCATGGCCCCAGGTGCCATGTCTTCTGCAGTAGTTCATTTCTTCCCCTGGCAGTCAGTCCCAGGAGATCATGTACTCTACACCCATTTTACAGATAAGCCCATAACTGAGACTCAGCAGATTGGAAATTTGTCCAAGGTCCTGTTAAGATTCACCCTGCAGCTTGGGCCTGCTCTGTGTTGCTCTGCCACACCCCTCTGTCTTTCCATCAGGACTGCATGTGTCCAGGACACTTCTGTCAAGTGCTACATTCTCCCTAGGAGCTGAGACCCAAAAGGGTCTGGAGAGATGGCTCAGAGGTTAAGAGCACTGGCTATTCTTTCAGAGATCCTAAGATCAATTCCCAGCAACCACATGGTGGCTCATAACCATCTATAATGAGATCTGGCGCCTTCTTCTGGCATGCAGGCATACATGCGGACAGGACACTGTGTACATAATAAGTAAATCTTGAAAAATAAAAGGAAATAAAAGACAAACGGGCTGGGGATTTAGCTCAGTTGTAGAGCACTTGCCTAGCAAGCGCAAGGCCCTGGGTCCAGTCCTCAGCTCTGGGAAAAAAAAAAAAAAGAGAGAGAGAGAGACCCAAAATGAATGGTCTAGGGTTGAGTCTCAGGGCACCACAACCAGCAGGACTCAAAGCCAGGAGTCAATCTCTGCACTGCACTACATTGAGCAGGAGGGCAGGTACAGTCCAATCCAAGGAGAGAACATTCTAGACCTGGGCAAAAGAGACAAAAGTGTCAAAATCCTTTGTATTTGTAGGGAACTTCAAAAGGGTGGCATGTTAGACCTCCACCCTTCTCTGTGACTCTCCTGTAGTGCAAGGGTGGGGTTTGACCTTCCCCATATTAGAGTCTCAAGTGTGATCCCTGGCATAAGACAACGGCTTTGCTCAAACAGGGATGGCAAACAGGCATGAAGTCAGAGGAGGCATGGGAAGAAGTAACCCCAGGATCAAGGTTGCACACTTGTGCTCAAGGGTGAGAAGTAGGATCTGGGTTAGTGTCTGGGGATCTTCGGTGACTCCCGTGAGGAGAGTGACAGTTAGGTAGGGCCTGGGAGGAAGGGCCCAGCGGCTGGTAACTATGGCTCCCGTGGGAGATGCAACAGCAGCTCTTGCTACAGACAGGGCAGGGGGATAGGCACAGGGTCCCAGGATAACCTGGGGCCCTGGTTCTGATCAAGGGCCAGCAGAGGGATGGCAGGAGGAGGATGCTCCAGCCAAGAAAGTAGTGAGGCCACAGCTGAACTTAATATCAGATGACGCTCAAATTCTAGAAGATAGAAGCCGATTTCTTGGCCAGAAGCAATGGATTGGGGACAGGGTGAAGGTTCAGAGGTTCACATGTGCCTTGATTACAGCCAAATGAGGGTACCCTTGGCCTGTTTCTCTTTTATGGGATCAACTATAAAAGGCCAGGGAAGTTAGACACAATGACACATGTCTGTAACCCCAGAACTCAGAGGGTAGAAGAAGGAGACTCAGGAATTCAAAGTCAGCTGTAGATACAGAGTAAGTTTGAAGCCAGCCTGAGCTACACCTATTTTCTTTAAAAAAAAAAAAAAAGAAAAATGGCCAGTTCAATGGTTAGAGGCACCCATTACCAGCTCGATGACCAGAGGACGCACATGGTAAAGGGAGAGAAGTGACATCACAAATTGCTTCTGATCTGAATGTGAGCTCTGAGGTATTTCTCTCCCTCCCTCTTCTACACACACACACACACACACACACACACACACACACACACACACACACACACACGTATCATAAAATAAATACATGTAATGAAAATGTAAAAGCTCAAAACCAAAAATGCACTTACATTGGGCATCATGATGCCTGTCTATAATCCCAGCCCTCAGGAGACTGAGGCAGGAAGACTCTGCTTGAATCAGTGTCTGTGCATGTAACATGGGGCTGGTCTGGAACCCACCCCACTGGGTGCTTTAGGGAGGGCATGGTTAATTTGTGACAGGCAGTTAGGTTGGTTCTTGGCATTCAGATAAATGGTGCATTTGGACATCCGTGATGTCACTGGCCCAGAGCACAGGAGAAGGAAGCAAGCCAGAGACATTCCTCAGGCAGGAGACGGAGCTGTTTGCTTGCTTTTGTGGTCATTTGCTCTTGTTTTGTTTCTTGCAAATGGGCGTCTGGCCTACTAGTATGTCTGTCTGTGCACCATGTGCGTGCCTGGTGCCCACAGGCACCGGAAGAGGCCACGAGATCCCCTGTATCAGGCTTTTTCCTTTAGGCCACCAACCAGCTCCCAAATCATGACATGGAGACTTATTAGTTATGAATGCTTGGCCTAGTTCAGGCTCATTTCTTGCTAGCTCTTTTCACTTAAATTAACCTGTTTCTCTTCACCTTTTGCCTCAGGGCTTCTTACCTTCCTTCCTTCTGTATGTCTTATTTTCACATAATTAAATGCCACACGTCCTTACATTGTTAAACAAATGCAGCATAAACACATGTAACACACCTTTGTCCAGTTACAACAATATTCTACAACAAGAAACTGAATCCAGATCCTCTGTGAGAGCAGCAAATGCCCTTAGCCTTAGAGCCATGCCCAGCCTCTTCATTTAGCTATTTTTATTGTGAACACATCATGTATGATCCCTAGTAAACATAAAGAAGAGAGAAAGAAACCAGACACTGTGACCATTCCCCAGGACAAGAGAGAGTTGCGTCAGCCCCCAAGAGCTGCTGTGTGCCCATTAATAACACCTCCCTTCCCGGGGCTTGGGGGTGGGGTGCCAGTGTGCTGACATATACCCTTGTTGTTTTCTTTCTTTGGTCCAGGCTCGTCACGTTTCGAGATGGTAGGGTTGATTTTATCTGCTTCTGAACTTGATGTAAGGTCATTGAACATTGAGTTTTTACGCTCCATATTACATTGGACAGATCTTTCCAGGTCTTTGCTGTTTTTGTCGCGGTACTGAATAACATTCTAGAACCACAGAACCGCCTCTGTGTCTGTCCATCCCATGAGGACTATAATGGGCATCCGTACTGCTCCTGGTTTTGTTTCCCAGTTGCTCTGACCACTCCAGTTTAACTGTCCTTGTGTCCCCCCCACAAGCCTCTCTGGACATGTTCCTGGAGAGGGATCACAGTGTTGGTCTCAGTCCGCATCTGGTCCCTGGTGGACAATGCAGGTCTGTGTGATAGATAACACATGGAGGCTTCCCACTGGCACCACATTCTTGCCCACATTTGGAATCATCAGGTGCTGTTGTTTGCCCACCTCATGGTGTGGAGTGGTTATGCCTTAACCCCTGTGTAAATAGCCACCACACAACCACTGAAATAGTCAAGCATTGTCCTCACAGAGCTGTGTCCTGCCTCAGGGGAATGGTGCAGCGTGCCTGGCACGTGCAGGGGCTAGAGGAAAGGGCCCCAGGCCCCTAGGCTTCGGTGACAGTCGACCCTTGCTTGCAGGCTGGCCCATCCTCCTGGGGCTGACTGGAGTCCCCGCAGCCTTACAGGTCCTCTTGCTGCCCTTCTTCCCTGAGAGCCCCCGCTACCTGCTGATTCAGAAGCAAGACGAGTCAGCCACCAAGAAAGGTGAGGTTTATGTGGTCTCCTTTTCACCCTGGATCCCCAGGCTCTTCAGCTCTGAGTTCACGCCCTCTGCTCATCTCTCCCTCAGCCCTGCAGAGGCTTCGAGGTTGGCAGGATGTAACCCTAGAAATGGAGGAGATCCGGAGGGAGGACGAGGCCGAGAAGGCAGCGGGCTTTATCTCCGTGTGGAAGTTGTTCAAGATGCAGTCCCTGCGCTGGCAACTCATCTCCATCATTGTCCTCATGGCTGGTCAGCAGCTGTCAGGAGTGAACGCGGTATGGACAGCCTGTGGGCTTAGGGGCAGCAGGCAGTGTGTGACCAGGTGCCGACAACGATTCTTGCATATAGCTCTGAGGGGTTGGTGTGCAGTGGGCCACTGGCCACCCTACCTTTGAGGCCCTCTGCCAAACCCATGGTTGCCTTCCAGATCTACTACTACGCTGACAAGATCTACCTCAGCGCAGGTGTGAAAACCAATGACATCCAGTATGTGACTGCTGGGACAGGGGCAGTCAATGTGTTCATGACCATTGTCACGGTGAGTGTCTATGAGGCTGTGGTCCTATCAGCCACCGGGGGTAGAGTGAAGAAGGTCCTAACCTTGGAGGGATCTGGGGCCTAAAGTATGCAACATGCCCCTTGGGCCCTGATGCCCCAGCCTCAAAGCTCTGCTATGAGGACATCCCCATATGGTGGGGAGCAGCCATGGACCCCTAAAAGCAGAGGCCCAAACCTTACTCCAGGTGCTCCCACTGTGTGCAGTGACTCTGCTCTGACCTCTTCTATCTGGGGCTGCTGAGCGTGGCAGAAATGGAGAGAGTCTCTGCACAGGATAACTCAGTGGCCCAACAAGGAGCTCATGACTCACTGCTGAGGTAGTACTTGAGTGATACTTGTCCCCCTGTTCAGAGGAGCCAGCCAGGCCTCCACGTGGGCAGACCCTCTCAAGTTGACTCCAGTGCCTGGCTTCTTCCTTGCAGGAGCTTAGAGTCACAGGACTCAGGCCCTTAATTTGGGCTCTCATTTAAGAGTGATTCAGCTGGACCTCTTTCTCCACTGGCCACCCAAGGACACATGTTCTGCGCATGCATGTACACACTGGTGGCTGGGCACACACTCCTCCTGACACCTCAGCAGTTGGCTGAGGGATAGTGAGGTTGCTCCCATGATGGCAGCCCCAGGCAGGGGTGCTCTGTCCCGCAGGGGTAACATGGGGCACTAGCTCTAGAACCCCACTTTCTCCCTCCCACACCTCCAGATATTTGTGGTAGAGCTTTGGGGACGGCGACTTCTGCTCCTCCTGGGCTTCTCCACCTGCCTCACTGCCTGCGTCGTGCTGACGGCCGCTCTGGCTCTGCAGGTAAAGAATGCTGTGACAATCACCCATTTAAAGAAGCCTCAGAGAAGGCACCAAACTGCACGGGTGTCACACGGGGCAGAAAGAGACTTCCTCTTGTGGTACTTTAAACCATGTGTGAACCCAAATTTGAATTCTCCACTTCTCTCCCTGTGTCTTCCTCTGGTCTGCAGTTTGTGACCTGTGGCCTGTGTGTGTCTGATATCTGTGTCCCTAACAAAGGGCTTTGATCTATATTTATTGAACAGCACAGTAAACACTGTGAGATTGGAAAGGAATGAGGGATATTTTTCTTTCTTCTTTTTCCTTCCTCCCTTCCTCCCTCCCTCCCCTCCCTCCCTCCCTCCCTCTCTCTCTCTCTCTCTCTCTCTCTCTCTCTCTCTCTCTCTCTCTCTCTTTCAGACAGGGTCTCTACATAGCTCTGGCTGTCCTGGAACTCACTATGTAGATCAGACTTCCTGGTCTCCCTGAACTCCCAAATGCTAGGATTAAAGGTATGCGCCACCACCGCTTGACTATTTTACAGAATTTTTTAACAGAGTTTTATAAGGGAAGACATTGTTTACTGACCCCTAACTGGCCGAGAATAGCATTCAAAGTCACATACAGATATTATCAACCTATATCCACATTTTACTTCCAACACGTGTGAGATATTTGTTGTTCAAGTTTGCTTTTAACCTGTTGGCTGCTTTCAGCTAATGATTACCACCACACACACACACACACACACACACACACACACACACACACACACACACTCACACATGTGCACAGAAGCATGGAAAGACAGCATAGAAGAGTACATATCTGAAGATTTAAAGCTATGCATTTAGCTTAGGTTGGAAGAGCTGATTGCATAGGAAATCAAGATATAGTCAGCTTGGTTATATTGTTGTACTGATGGGAGAATAAACTTATACAGCTGGAACACACAGCAGGAGAGCATGTTAAGTACACAGTCATCAATGATCTCAAGGCCTATTAGTAACTTAGCTGCAGGGTCCAGCAAAAGTTCAGCCCCTTGAAGGCTAGAGGCGTTTTCAGAAAAAGCTTGTCACAGCAGGTACCAGCTGTGCTGGTGGCCCTGCTCAGGAACAACACCATATTGTTCCCAACCTATGTTTTTACCACAGTAAAGGGACTAGGCACCAAAAATTAGTGTGTTTTAGCATGTATAGTCTTTGTCAGGTGTCTAGGGACCATGTGCCCCTCCCTCAGCAAATCCAGTCCCCTCTCAGCTGACTTCTAAGATCTCATCATGTGGTCTAGCCGAGTCACTGCTGGCTTGTTCCAGACCCAGCAGGTCTTTGCTTTGCCAGGTGCTGACTACCCATTTTCCCACCCACAGGACACCATCTCCTGGATGCCTTACGTCAGCATCGTCTGCGTCATCGTCTATGTCATAGGACATGCCCTGGGACCCAGTATGCATCTCTAGGCTGGTCTCATAGGTTCAATGCCCCACATCCTGGTCCTCCAGGAGCTTCTCTGAGAATCCCCAGGGAGGGTGGATGCATCCCAAGTGACTTCTGCCTTGCTCCTTTTAGTACAGGCTAGAAGGGGCTGGCTTGGTCACTTGGGGATTTAGGTGATGCTGGGGTCTCTGGGTTGTAAGCACTGCCGTGTTAGATCTGCAGAATGAGCCTCTGCCATGCATCACACCCAACATCCTTATGACTGCATTTGCTTCCTCACTCAGCCACTCCCCAAAGTCCTGTGTCTTAGAGATACTCTCTGCCCCCATGGCCAGGTGACCAGGGTGCCAAAACACCCACAGGTTCAAGGCCCCTTTATGAGTCACTCTGCCTTCAGGGAGGGTGTCTCCCCCTAATCTAACTATCATCCCCGCTTCTCTTCACCCTTCCCTCTCACATCTCTCTCTCATCCCTCTGTACTCCCTCTTCAGGTCCCATCCCTGCCCTACTCATCACTGAGATCTTCCTGCAGTCCTCCAGACCAGCCGCCTTCATGATCGGGGGCAGTGTCCACTGGCTCTCCAACTTCACTGTGGGGCTCATCTTCCCATTCATTCAAGTAAGTGGGACCCAAACCCCCAACCCACCAAGCCAGAACCTTCTGGCACATCCTCCTTCATTGGTCCCTCTTCCCACAGGTGGGCCTCGGGGCCTACAGCTTCATCATCTTTGCAATCATATGTCTCCTCACCACCATCTACATCTTCCTGGTCATCCCAGAGACCAAGGGCAGGTCATTCATTGAGATCAACCAGATCTTTGCCAAGAAGAACAAGGTGTCGGATGTGTACCCAGAGAAGGAGGAACTCAAAGACCTTCCACCTGACGTCTCTTTATAGCAGCAGAGCCAGGGCACAAGCCAGGATAGCTGGTCTGCATGGACCTTTTCTCTGGACTTTGGTTCTGTCTTCTTATTGTCTATGACACTGGAAATGAGACTAGCCTGGCAGGGAATGCCAGCCCCATCAGCAGCCCTCATCCAGTGAGGACATCTGACCTCCTTTAGTGCTTTTCTGCTGTCTCTAAGCACAGACCAGTCACAGGCTCTCAGCCACGTGCAACACTGTCCCTCACCTTTGCTAAGGTGACTGTGGTACAGGTACACTGTAACACAGCTTTTCTAATAAAAACAGTTCCGGCAGGACCAGACAGGAGGACCACATTACACCAGTCAAGCTGACCCTTTGGTGGCTCCCATGTGCCTCGGGGGTCCCTGAACCACAGTGACCCAAGGAGGTCACTGGCGATCGCTCGGGATTGACGTCATCCTTATCCTGACCCAGCGTGTCACAAAGCTGGGGAACAGACCTTGGGAAGATATTAACTGAGCATGAACTATTAACTGTAGATGATAACATTAGTGGAATACCTCTGTATAACCAATAAAGAGATCTGACACTTTTCACCAGGACATACCAGTTCTCTGAAGAGGGCTGTCAGGGTGACCCTGCTGCTGAGGATGGATGGTCCCTGAGGGCAGGAGTGGGCATGGAGGGACCCTTGGACACTCTCTGCTGAAGGGTGACAGTTGCAAATGGTGTGAGGGGTGTGAGGTGTTATGTATAAAGTCGGGCTCTGCTTGTCTGCAGTTACACAGTGAATACCAAGGGGGCTAAAGCTGCAGGAAGGAGAAGTGGAAAGGATGGGAGGCCCCTTACATCAACTGGAGTCTTAGAGATGTGGGAGTGTGTGTGTGTGTGTGTGTGTGTGTGTGTGTGTGTGTGTGTGAGAGAGAGAGAGAGAGAGAGAGAGAGAGAGAGAGAGAGAGAGAGAGAGAGATTACAGAAGTTTACAGAAGTGTAGAGAAAGCCTTGAGGTATGAGGAAGGAAATGCTATGGGATATGCTGTCTTCTCAGCATGGCAGCAGTCAGGGCAATGGGGACAGCTGTGGGAGTCGGGCAGTTGTTACAGGTACAGAATAGAGACTCTTATGGCATCAAGTCATGCAACCAGCAAGAGCAGTCTGACATGCAGGAGGTACATGCTATGATCGAGCCATCCTTGACATACTACAACATGTGAGCAACACAGAACCACTGAAAGATGGACTCCTCAAATGCCTGGGAGAGGTGATGTCAGAATTGGGAGGTGAGGACTGAGGTACCGTTGTGGATTCTGCTCACAGGAACAGTAGTACCTGGAGCCAGGGGATCCCTGAAACTACTCTCCAGTCCAAACCTTGGTTCTGCCATTTATTAACCATACAGAATGCTAAGTTAGTTAGCTTCTCTGTACTTCAGACCAAAGTGGAAGAAATAGGACACGTCCTGTGTGGCTGCCACAGGAATTAAATGACTTCATATGTCTGTAGCATCTAGCTCAGTGGTACGTGTTGGATGCTCTCTGCTGTGTTGACGTACTTGGGAATGAGCCTTCATCTAGAGACTACATAAATCCACAAGTGAAACACACTGGGAGAGAGCAGCTTCATGAGTGCATGGCAGATGGTGGGAGAGTACAGATGGTATGGGATCCTGGGATACTCCATGTGGCAAGAAATTAAAGTTGGAGATCTTGGCATGAACTCACATACAGTTTAAGACTCACACAGTTATACATAGAAGTGTCTAGAATTCTGCTTGTGTGAGTGGGTTATATAGCAAGAGGTATGAGGCATTAGAGTAGGGTGATAAAGACTTAGAAAATATGAGGGGTTCTCCATTTAGTGAGGATTCAATAGAAGTAGGACATTCTGCTCAAGGGAGCCCTCAATATTTTGGTATAGAAGGAAACCAAGGAGGTCAGGACCTATAAGAGAGCCTATAAGTCTTTGGGGTGGGGCGGGGTCTCACTGTGTATCCCTGGCTGGCCTGGAACTTGCTTTGTAGACCAGGATGGTGTTGAGCTCAGAGGTCTGCCTGCCTCTGCTCTACCACACTCAGTGACAATTTAAGTCTTGACTTGTTATTATGATAGTCCTGGAGGCTGAGTACGTGCCTCAGTGGTAGAGCCTAGCATACACACAGCCCTGGGTTCCATCCCCAGCACTGAAAAACAATCAAGATAATCCTGGTGTTAGAAGAACACAGTTTCTAGCAGTTCCAGGTGGGGCAGGAGAAGCGAGAGCCAGAGAAGGTGAGTGAAATGAGACAGAAAGGGAGACAGGGAAGGGGGAGAGAGGCTGTGGAACACTTAAGCCTCAGGAAGGATCTGAGTGTGATGAGCGGCCCTTGGGCTGGGCAGATCAAAGCCCCAGGCCTAGTCACACAGTCGCTGCCCCACAGGAGAGCTGGGGAGCCCTAGAGGAGGCTAGGCCCCCAGAGCTGTTCTGAATTCAGACTTCATCTGTGTGAGCGTCTTGGATATTTACAGAAGTTCAGAAGTTAGGGGTTGCATGGAAGCCACCAGGAAGACCCAATGACCAGTCTGCCATTTGCTGGGGCCAAAGGAAGAGGCTCATTGGATTTGGTGGCCAGTGGCCCCAAAGGGCACAGTTTTGTGGGGGTGAGGGCAGAGGGTAGGTCCTTAGCTAAGGACGGCTCCAAAGGTCAGAATAATTACCTCTCCCTGTCCCCTGTCTCCTCATCCTCTGTCTCCCCACCCTCTGGCTTGAGTGCTTTCTCACAGGTATCACACTGTGTGGTCAGAGCTTATGGCAAATAACTGTCCAGATTCTGGAGGTGTGAAGTCAATATGTTCTGAAGGCTCAGCCAGGAGTGGTGGAGATGTCTGTGATGCTAGCTTGCACTTGCCAGGTAAAGGAAGAAGGATTAGGAGTTCAAAGTCATCCTTAGCTACATAGTAAATTCCAGGCTAGCCTGGGATACATGAGAATCTATCCCCCTAATCCAAAACCAATCCCCTCCCCTAGAAATGACACTTTGAGTGACGTGTCAGGAAAGTGGGTCATGCGGGGGGGGGGGGGGGGGTGGGGACAGGGGGGAGGGGAGTGGTGACAGCAGCAGCAGAAAAGACAGGACCCGGAAAGGGTTTCTACCCTCAAAAGTCAGACACACTCAGAGCCCAGGTCAGGCCCAGAATCTCCTCTGGACAGAAATTTCCACATGCGGACTAACCTTGGTCACCTTGGTCACCTGCTTTTGATCGTGGAAATGAGAACATGAAGAAAACATTGGACTCTTATGCAATCAAAATGAAGAAAATGGCTGGAGAGATGACTCAATGGGTAAGAGCACTGGCTGCTCTTCCAGAGGACCAGGTTCGATTCCCAGCACCCATATGCAAACATTTATAACTCCAGGATATCTGGTACCTCTTTTGGCCTCTGTGTTGCATAGACATACATGCAGGCAAAACACCCATACATATAAAATATAATCATCTTTTTTTTTTTTTATGAGGAAAAGGCACTTTAGAAAAAGAGCAGAAAGTACACATCCCCACCTCGCCCTGAATCTATGGGAGGAAGACATGAGGAATGGCAGGAGGTAAGGGCACCTCTGGAAGGGCTTTGAGATGAAGTCCCAGGCTGTAATGTGAACGTTGGTGAGGTAAAGCTGTGTTGTTTCCAAGCTGCTCTCCAAGGCTGTTCCTGGCCCTGGAGAAAGACGTGGGAAGAGTAGCTGGCCGCCCCTTGCTTCTTCAGGCTATGAGATTTGGTTCTCTGTTTTGTTTGTTTATGAGACAATGTCTCCCGCAGCCTCAGATGGCCTCAGAATCACTATGTAGGAGCCAGTGAAGTAGCCCACAGCTGCCCTTGTCCTGTGTCACCAGCCACCAAGCCTGAAAACCTGAGTTCAATTCTTGGGACTCACATGATGGAAGAAGGGCACCAGTGCTGACATGCGCACACACTAAATACTAAGTCATCGAGGGGAAACAATCTCACTATGTAGCCCAGGCTGGTCAGGGATTGCTCACCCTCCACTGCGGAAGTGCTGGGGTTACAGGTTTGGTTCTTTGATCCCTGAGCACTCCCC
Source organism: Onychomys torridus (assembly GCF_903995425.1). NCBI lineage: Eukaryota > Metazoa > Chordata > Mammalia > Rodentia > Cricetidae > Onychomys > Onychomys torridus. The sequence goes on from NC_050444.1 coordinate 161,516,959, forward strand.
GTTCCTCCTTGCTCTGTTGTTTGATGTTGCCTTTGTCATCCTTGTGTTCTTTTTGCCCGGGCTGGGCATGGAACCCAAAATCCTGTGCACACTAAGCATCTACACTTGAAACTGGTGAAAGCCAGGAAGGAACGTAGGGTTTGTGTGTGAATGGTGGGGAAAGGTTTCCTGAGAGTGAAAAAGAAGCCCAGCATGGTGGTGGTAGCGCAGGCTTGGAATCCCAATCTTGTGGAGGGAGACAAGAGCATCAGGAGTTCAAGACCATAACAAAGCCTAAACTCATGAGATTGTCTCAGAAGCAAACAGAGAAAAAGAGAAACAGAGAATGGAGCATCAGGAATGAAAGCCATTCAAGAAAATAGTTACAAAAAAGAGAAAAAATTAAAAATAGTAAATGTTACTATGTATGCTGAGTAGTGGGTCTAGTGCCAGAGCTGGAGAGATGGCTCAGTGGTTAGGAGCACATGCTGCTCTTGCAGAGGACCTGCATTCAGTTGCCAACACCCACATCAAATGACTCACAACTACCTGTAACTCAGTCTCTGCAGACACCTGCACTCATGTGCACATACCTACCACACACACACACACACACACACACACACACACACACACAATTAAAAATAATAAAAGAAGGATGTGTTTATATATATATTTTGCTGTTTTGAGACAAGGTCTCTGTGTAATCCTGACTGTCTTAGAATTTATTCTGTAGACAAGGCTGGCCTTGAGCTCAGAGATCCACTTGCCTCTGCTTCTAGAGTGCTGGGATTAAAGGCATGCACCATGGCACCTGACAAGGAAAATAATAAAAGATGGATCTAAACAAAAACAAAAAAAATGAATCATATCACTTCTCATTCATTTAGCTAAAATCGAGCAGTGCAGGTGAAGGCTAGGGCAGTAGCTCAGTGCTAGAACACTTGCCAGGTATGTGTGAGGCCCTGGGTTCAAACAAAGGCACTGTGAGGAGGAGATCCAAGTGGGGAGAGTGAACCAAAAGTATGGCCATCTTACAAGTGAGGGGTAAGGTGGCTTTTTAAAAACACTTATTTTTACCTTGTGTGTGAGGTTTTTGCCTACATGTATGTATGTGCACCAGGTGCATGCAGTGCATGCAGAGGCCAGAAGAGGGCACCAAATCATTAAAACTGGAGTTACAGACAGTTGTGAGTTTTGGGAACTGAACCTTGGTCCTCTCTTAACTGCTGAGTCACTCTAGGTCCCTGAAGATCTCTTTAAAATGACAACTGTGATGATTTTAGGTGACAGAAAAAAGGTGTGTTTGGAGACCATGACTTCCAGGCCGTCCATGGGACTGTTTGCAGAGAAGTCTGTAGAGAAGATGTGAGCCGGCACCATCCAATCCCAACAAGTGAAGGATTTCCTCCGCCAACCCTCTCTTCCTCGCTCTTTACTCACTCATGGCTGGGGCTGGTTTCTGCTCTTCGTGGGCATCAAAACTCCAAGCAATCTGGCCCTGGGACTCTGGGACTCACACCAACAGCTTCTCATGCCTCTAGACTCGCTTAGAGCTAGGTGTGTGTAGGATGGCCGATCCCCTTCCTTCCTTTCTTCATTCTGCTGTCTTGTTTGGTCTGTTTTTGTTGTTTTGAGACAGGGTCTTATATAGACCTAGATGGCTGAAATATGGTCTATAGACCAGGCTAGACCTGAATTTGTGATGATCCTCATGGGTGCTGAAATCATAGGTGTGTGCCACCACACCCTATGTATCCAATATATTTTCATCAATTAGAGCCATACCCAGTCCCCACTTCTAACTCTCTCTGTGGCCCCCAACATAGTCCTCTCCCAAATGAATGTCTTCTCCTCCTCCTCTTCTTCTTTGGTCTTCCAAGGCAGCGTTTCTCTGTGTAACAGCTCTGACTGTCGCTTTGTAGCTCAGGCTGGCCTCGAACTCAGAGAGATTCACCTGCCTCTGCCTCTCCAGTGCTGGGATTAAAGGTATGCACCACCACTGCCCATCTTTTTTTAATAACCCATGAGTTCTGCAGAATACAAATAGGTATGGTACCATCTCTCAGAGCCAACCTAGCAGTCACCACTCGCCCAAAGAAAACTGACTCTTCCCTACCCCAGCAGCCATTCATCTACTGCCAATAACTCCTCAACTATGTGGAGCCTGTGAGCCGCTCCTCCTCCATGCTGGAATTTTGTCCAGTTTGATCTTGTGCAGGTCTCGCATAGACCTTGAGTTCGTGAGTGGAACAGCCGGCTCATGTCCAGAGGGCAGCATTTCACAGCACTCACCACCACCCTCCCTCCCGCTTTTGCGATCCTTCTTGCCCTTCTTCCAGGGTGTTCCTGAGCCTTGAGGGTGCTGAAGAAGACATCCCTTTTAAGGCAGAACACTCACAGTCACTATTTTCAGCATTTGGCCAATTATATGAGTCTCTGCCTCCACCTCTCTGCCCACTGCCAAAAAAAACTTCTCCAACCAAGATTGTGAGCAGCACTAATCTATGAGTGTAAACACACACACACACACACACACACACACACACACACACACACACTTAGAAGGCAGTTTGACAATGTGGCCTTTTAGCAAAACAACAGTGAAATTCTCTCAGGACTCTGCCCTCTAGGGTGGTTTGATTAAGAACGACCCCATAGACCCACATATTGAAATGCTTAGTCACCAGGGAGTGGAACTGTTTGGAAGGACTAGAAGGATTAGGAGGTGTGGCCTTGGAGGAAGTGTGTCACTGGGGTGGGCTTTGAGATGTCAAAGACAAAGCAGGCCCTAATTCTCTCTGCCTATGGATCAGACATAGCTTTCAGCTACTGAGTGTAGCCATTCCATGATGGTTGTTGTGGGACAGTTAATCGAACTCTGACATTCCCAAGACTGCCAATAAAGTTTACTTTGAATCAGAGGGTGGAGCTAGATACCAGCTGACCAAAACTATCCATAGAGGTTTTGGAGGACCAAGTGTTGGTTTTAAATGCATGGCACTGTTACGTGCGAGGAAAGGTCAAAGGCATGACCAAACCCAACATCAGAACTTTATTAGGAGGAAGCAAGGGACAAAAGAGAGCGTGGCCAGGCCTGGGACAGAGAGAGAGAGTTGCAGGGAGGAAAGAGCAGAAGAGAGAAGGGGAGGGGTCTGTGTCCGGCTCTTTAAGGATTCCCCTGCATATGTACAGGCGGGCTTACGGAGCTACTGCCACACATGTGCTGATTGTATAACCACGCCATGCGCACATTTGGGCAATCACCCAGTGCACTGACTATGTAAGACGTAACCCCTTACTTAGCTACTAAACTGAGCATGTCCGGACATATAGCTAGAGTGGCAGAATCCTAACACCAAGGACATATAGAGAGACACAGGAATTAGTAGGGAGGGGTTTAGAAAGATTCTCTGCCCTTTTAGATGAAGGAGAGAGAGAGAGGAGGTCACTGGTCACTTCACCACCACTCTGATCAATCAGGCTCTTACTCCAATATCTGACTCCTGAGTTTTTATTGATAGAGAATAATGTGATAAATGCCTCATCCGGCATCTATCACAGGGCACAAGTTCCGCTGCTGGCTGCCGGCTTTGCAGCTGCTGGAGTCGCCAACACAGCTGGTTTTCTCTCTCTTCCCCCAGGCCCTCCACATGAGCCTGAGGTTTTCCTGCTGCAGCCTCTCTACAGTGGTCTCCAGCCGCAGCACATCCCCGTCCCCAAATGCCGCCTAACAGCCGCCCAACACCGGCCAGCTCTGTCGCTCAGGAGGCCCATGCCCTTACTTCCCACAACACAGGCTTCTTCTTGTGTTCACTTCTCAGGTGGCTCACTCTCTCTCCTCGTGGGTTGTGGGCTTCCCCTGGACCCCTCCTCAGGCCTCTGCCACACTAGGGTAGCTAGTTCTACACCCGCTGGGACTTTTCTCCAACCACCCCGCCGCCGCACACTTTCAGCTCCCAGGTACATGCAAGCAGCTGCAGCTCTCCTTGACCAGGCTGTGCACTGCCTGCATGCTCTGCACAGCTGTGCAGCGCAGCAACAGCAGCCTCAGCCTTCTCTGCTGTCATCAGTAGATCTGGTGAGACACCTGGGACTTCTTAAGGCGGAATTTGTTTTTTAAAAATTTTTTTTTACCCCACGTAAAGAATGGGGTAAAATATTGTGATGCAGAGTTAGGTTTCTGCATGGTTCCACAGTGGATGGTTTGAAATAGAAAAATTAAATGAAGGGGTAATCAACTTAGCTGGGATTTACATAAAGTCAATTATCATCATTATCAGGTTAGTAATACATATTTTATCCCTAAAAAAGTGGTTTGATATCAATGGTAAATACAAAAAAAAATTGACTGATAAGATACAATCCTTAGAAAGACCTATTAATGAAGCTAAGAAAAATATTCACACACAGAAGGGTTTAGAGCAGAACCTACCATACCAGTGCATTATGAAACTGAAGAACAGTAGCCCAAGGTTATTAGAAAACCAACCTCAATTTATTCAGTTTCAAGAATGACCATCAGATGATAGGTACCCCAAGGCTATACAGAAGTTAACTGGGGTCCTAATACTCCCAAGACTGCCAATAAAGTTTACTTTCATCAGAGGGCAGAGCTAGCTATTAGCTGACCAAAATTAGCCATAGAAGTTTTGGAGGACCAAGGACATATAGAGAGACACAGGAAGTAGTAGGGAAGGGTTTAAAAAGTTTCTTGGCCCTTTTGGATAAAGAAAGGAGAGAGAGAGGAGGTCTCTCCTCTTACCTCGATATTTGACTGCTAAGGTTTTATTGATAAAGAATAATTAGATAAGTGCTTCAGATGATAATGGACTCAACCTCTGAAACTATATGCCAGCTCCAATTAAATGTCTTCTCTTGTAAGAGCCGCCTTGGTCATAGTATCTCTTCCATGAGTGAGTCTGAACTGAATTGCCAAATTGCAGGAGAGGACCTGACATTCCAACTCCATGCCATTGAATAGATTTGTCAACGGTAGAACTAATTTCCACAATTCCATTTGAACTATATCAATGCCGTCTCAATTTTAAGTGAGAATATCTTTCTTGAGGGAGCTATAAGGGCTCTAGTCAATGACTTCCACGTGGGAGATATTGATCAGCACTTGACGGCTCTCACTCTTACGTGCTGCCGATGTTCCCGGTCAGATTCCTTGTTGGTAACTCACCTCTTACAAAACAGATGGAGCTGGGAGCTGGGAGCAGGATGGTGACAGCATCATCTCCTGTCCTCTAAAACCAGATGCATGAAGCATATGAAATTTATAAAAATCCTGGGTAGCATTATGTTGTAGAATATTATTTTTGTGGCTCATTTCAGTTTATTGCATGAAGGAGTTACACTAGACAAGTTAAAAGTGGACCCCAAATGATTACATAATACAAGCTGTGAGGGCTTTAAACTCGTGACAAGGGACAGAGGGAAATTCTACTCATTGCAAGAAAATCCTCACTTAAGCTTCAGAGAGTCACAAGCACTTAAAACCCATGGACCTTCAGCTGGTCGTCCTTAGCCAGTCCAATATCTATCAGGAACTGGCATATGTTCTCAAACTGTAATTCACCCTGTAGCTGAATTACTTCTCCATATTCTGGATGCTCAATTACAGTACCATTGCAGGCAAATTCCTTCTTAAACGCCTTCACTAGTTTCTTTTTATCGTAATCATCAGCGATCCCTTGGACAGTAGTAAGGGTCTTCCTGCCATTTCTCTGTTGAATTCTTATATGGATATAATCCTCGGTGCCAGCAGGAAGCAGGTCATCACCCTTACTTGCATCAGCAAAGGGGTCGAAAGAGTGGAGGTTCAGCGTCGGGAAGCAAGGGGACTCAAGGGGGAGGCAGCTGAGTCCTTGGCAGCGGCTCAGTGACTGGAGCATAGAATATTATTTTACTATGTGTTACATTTGTTTATGCTGTGGAACATTTGTTTAATGATGCAAAGATATGTTGCATTCTTTTATGTTGCATTTGTTTAACTCTGTGAAGCTGTGTTACTTTGCCTGTCTAAAACACCTAAATGGTCTAATAAAGAGCTGAAGAGCCAATAGCAAGTCAGAAGAAAGGATAGGCAGGGCTGGCCCATAGAGAGAATAAATAGAAGGAGAAATCTGGGAGGAGAAAATCGAGATTGAGGTAGAGCTGGCTAAGTACTCAGTTGAGTGTCTGTGATTCCTTGTATAAATAATGCACCTCTGCCGTGGCAGATTTCTTGTTATCTAGTTTTTCTATCTTAAATTAACCCACTTCTATAAATCTATACCTTGCCACATGGCTTGTGGCTTACCAGTATCTTACATGTTGGTACTCATGGCAGCGGCTGGCAGCGGCTCCTGACTCAGCCTTCCTGTTCCCAGAATTCTCTTCTCTCCTTCTCCCGCCTATACTTCCTGCCTGGCTACTGGCCAATCAGTGTTTTATTTATGAACCAATCAGAGCAACACATTTAACATACAGAACATCCCACAGTAGACATTGAATTCTATTTCCCATACAAATATGAATTCCTTGCACTCCCACAGTATAACTCATGATTTCCATGCCCTCCTCCATAGGCTTAGACGGTCTTTGATTGTTATAAGGACCAGGAAGCCAAGATGATTCATTAACCACCACAGGGATATCCATATCTCCCAACTCACTCCTGTGTTAATGGAGGATTCGGAACATAGGCCCAATATGTATCATTGGTTCTCGTTACTTGTACAGTTACCACAGATAGCACAGCAAGGAACAAAGCTGTAGCATTTGAACATTCCCCAGCCAGTCAAACTGTTCCTTCCCTTTCATCAGGCAATGGCCCTGGTAGGAGAATCAGCCGTTCACTTTAAAGGCTTTTTTAAAATCTCTTTCTTCCACAACTTTCCGTCTCTTACAGAAACATAAGCATACCCTCGGCCCCAGTATAACTCTTCCCAGGTTTCCATTCTGATATCAAACTATCCCTGTGGCACACAGTTTGACTCAGTTCAGCGGTTTTTTTCCTATGATCCCATGCCTTTCAGCAGCCATTGTCCCTGCTTCATTAGCATTTAAAACATTTAAAGTTAGTAAAGCATTATGGGATCTATCCCTGGGATTCTTTAATTCCCCCTTTTGTTTAAAAAGCATCTCTTTTAGGATGTGACTAGATCCTTTAACAATTGTGTGTCCTGTAGGGTTATAAAGTGATGAGTTTAATGTTATAACACATATAAAAATTGTTTTATTTTATTGGAAATATAAGCAGTTTTGATCTGTATTTGCATGCCCATTTTAGCCATTGCTTCTAATATAAGTGTGTAATTATAGAATCAGCCTTTTTAGAACTCAAAGTAGATGCCCATTGAAATCCAGAGTACATATTAATGGTATGATGAATATATTTTAATTTTTCAATTTTTGCTAAATAAAATACATCCATTTGTTAAATTGTGTACCTTTATGATTACTTCCTGCAGGTAAAGGAACTTGATTATACAAAGAACAAGAAAGACAATTTTTTATAATTTCTTTAGCTTATTGCCTAGTAATGGAAAACCTTTTCTTTAAGACTTTACTATTAACATGATGTTTTTTAAATGAAATTCTGAAGCTTCCAGCACATTTCCTTCCAGTAATTAATCAGTTTCTTCATTTCCTTATGCTAATGGCCCAGGCAATCCAGTAAGAGACTGAATATGAGTGATATATAGTGGATAATTTCTGTCTTGGATTGCTTATTGCAGTTGCAAGAATCGAAAAATTAATTCTGAATTATCAGGAATAAGTTCAGCAGTTTCTATATGTAATACAATCCCTTCAGCATATTGAGAATTAGTAATTATATTAAGAGATTCAGAAAGTCTAATAAAATCATTAGAATAGCATATAACTCTGATTTTTGGACTGAAACATATGGACTTTGAATTATTTTACTGATGTTTTCTGCTTTATAACCATCCATTCCTAATTTATTTGCATCAGTATAAAATGTAAGAGCCCCAGAAATAGGTACTTTTTTTTTTTTTTTACTATACAGAGAAGAATCCATTTAGTTCTTTTTAGAAACTGAAGCCGCTTACTTTTTCGGATATTTGTTGTTAATTTCTCCTAAGAAATTACCACAAGCTCTTTGTCAATCATCATTAATCGCCACCAATTGCATAATTCCAACATTAGTATAGGGTACTACAATCTCAGCTGGATCCATTGCTGATAATTGATGAAGTCTTGTTTTTCCATTTGTAATTAATTTAGAAACCTTTTCTAGGTCAGGCAGTGGTGGCGCACACCCTTAATCCCAGCACTCAGGAGGCAGAGCCAGGCAGATCTCTGTGAGTTCAAGGCTGGCCTGGTCTACAAAGTGAGATCCAGGACAGGCACCAAAACTACACTGAGAAACCATCTCGAAACAAACAAACAAACAAAAAGGAATCTTTTCTATATAGTTTTTTTTAAAAAACTTTTGTTCTGTTTGTGAGCTAAAATAAATCCATTCTAAAATACCATCCTCTGTTTACATAAGGATTCTAGAAAGGGGGTAAGTAGAAGGTAAAATAACTAAAATACACTCAATGTGACATCTAATCAGTCTATATAGGCATTTCACAATTTCTGTTCGACTTAGGCCACTTCCTTTTCTGCTTCAGCTGTTAATTGTGTTGGACTGTTTAAGTCTAGGTCACCTTGCAAAATTTTAAACAAATTGCATAATTCTTGAGTAGTCCATCCAAGGATAGGCTGCAACCAGTTAATATCACACAATAATTTTTGAAAATCATAAAGTGTACAATTGATCTCTCCTAATCTGTACCTTTTGTGGCTTGATTCTCTGTTTACTTAATTTAAATCATAAATAGTTAAGAGAATCTCCTCTTTGTATTTACTCAGGAACAATCCATAATCCCCAACAAGGTAAAATCCTTTGTATTTCATTAAACGTTCTTTCTAAAGTATCTGTATCAGAAGGCTGGGTGGTGGTGGCACACGCCTTTAATCCCAGCACTCGGGAAGCAGAAGCAGGCGGATCTCTGTGAGTTCGAGGCCAGCTAAGCTACCAAGTGAGTTCCAAGAAAGGCACAAAACTACACAAAGAAACCCTATCTTGAAAAACCAAAAATAAAAAAATAAAAAAGCCAAGAAAATATCGTTCATAAAATATTAAATAATGGATTGAGAAAATTGTTTATTAACTATCTATAATGTTTGATTTATAAAATACTGACACAAAGTTGGACTATTCAACATTTCTTGTGAAAGGACTAGGTATTATTAAAAGTAGGCACTGTAAAAGCAAATTTCTCTATCTTGTTCTTGTAAAGGGTAGTGAAGAAGCAATCTAGTAAATCAGTAACTATAATAGGCCAATCTTTAGGTAATAAAGAAGGTGAAGGAATTCTAGGCTGCAAAGGACCCATAGGTTGAATTACTCTATTCACAGCTCTCAGATCAGTTAACATCTCCATTTTCCAGATTTCTTTTTTATAACAAGTACAGGAGAATTTCAAGGACTCGTAGTTTCCTCAATATGCTTAGCATCTAAATGTTCTCTTATTAGTTGTTCAAGTACACACACACACACACACACACACACACACACACACACATATATATATATATATATATATATATATATATATATATATATATATATACACAGTTGGGCTTCTGGCATTGGCCCCTACTCCAAATTAGGGTAGCCAATTTCTATCCTGCCCTGCTGCTGGACAACTTATTTAGCCTGTGATTTTCCTTGATAATTCTTTTCAGTACCTTTTCCAGGAACATATCCCATTTTTATCATTCTGTGAGCTATATCTGAAATTGCAGGAATATGAATTTGGGCTCTCCATTGTTGTAACAAATCTATCTCCCATAAATTCATGGCTTTATCAGCCACATATATCATGGAATATTATTTTAAGGTGTGTTACATTTGTTTATGCTGTGGAACATTTGTTTAATGATGCAAAAATGTGATGTATTCTTTTATGTTGCATTTGTTTAACTCTGTGAAGCTGTGATGATTTGCCTGTCTAAAACACCTGATTGGTCTAATAAAGAGCTGAACAGCCAATAGCAAGTCAGAAGAAAGGATAGGCAGGGTGGCAGGCAGAGAGAATAAATAGAGGGAGAAATCTGGGAGGAGAAAATTGAGATCAAGGAGCAAGAAAAGAAGGGGCCAGCCACACAGCCACATAGCCAGGCATAGAATAAGAAGGAAAGGAAAGACATACAGAAATAGGGGTTGGGGATTTAGCACAGTGGTAGAGTGTTTGCCTAGCAAGTGCAAGGCCCTGGGTTCGGTCCTCAGCTCTGGGGGGAAAAAAAGATATACAGAAATAGAGAAAGGTAAAAGTCCAGAAGCAAAAGGTAGATGAAATAATTTAAGTTAAGTAAAGCTAACTAAGTACTCAGTTGAGTGTCTATGATTCCTTGTATAAATAATGCACCTCTGGATTTTCCTTTTTGGGAAGCAGAGCCAGGAGAAGGACAAAATTTGAAACTCACTTCCTTGTGAACTGAGAACACACTCTAGCCATAGGCAGTTGTGATGTCTGCTGTTAGGGATCTACATGCTAGTGAGTTTTCCCAAAGGCATTCAGCTCTGGAGCAGGCTAACTCTGGCCACACCCTGAGCCACTGTGAATTTGCTGGTGTTCTTATGATTTACTGGAGTGATTTTAAGGTTTTCCAATCTTATATGGCTCTTTTTTTATCTCTAGTCATAGATCACATGTAGATAGGTGTATATACAGCTAAATTTGAGCAATCTTATTACTGAGACTAGCCTTCCTGTGCTGCAGTCCTTGATGATCCTTCTACACTTTGGAACTAGCACTGCCTGACCCACTCCTGAGAGCTCTAGTTTTCCATTCCAGTTTGCTCCAGCATTGCAGGGACTCTTAAGATGGAGGCCAGGTCACCCGAGTTAGCCCAGTGTGCTTTCCACCAGGAAATATTGTGTGTACAGATTGGCAAGGCCTCATCCCTCCTATGTGTGTCTCACTGTAGGAGATTGCTCTGATTGGGATAGTTGAGTATATGCTAATTTAAATATGCACATAATTTGCTTTTGATTTCTACAGAGTTGAAATGTTTAGAGAAGATTTTTAAAAACTAAATAAATAAAGTGTCTTCCATTGTTAAACAAAGTGTTTATGGTGTTACAGCCCCTTCTGTGGCTTCCCTCTTTTGCAGCACACTCTGGTCTATAAGCCATTGATAGCCCAAGTGACAGGACTCAGATACTGGCTGATTATCTGGGGAAGATGGGAACCAGGTCCAGGGGCCAAGCTGCCCATTTCCCAAAAGTGGGCTGTGTCCTCTGAGAGAAATAATTGTTGGTGGCTGCAGACATTATTAAGAATCCTCCCCCTTTTATTCCTGCCTCCAAAGTTCTCTAATTAAAGGTATGTTTTACCACACCAGGGAAAAAAAGAAAGAAAGAAAAGCTGGCTAGAAATAAGCCAAGTTAAGGCCAGGCATTCATAAATAAGAATAAGACTCTGTGTATTTATTTGGGAGCTGGGTGGTGGGCCTTCCAAAAGACCAAAGAGTAAAGAGCCAAAAGAGTAAAAACAACAAAAAAAACAACAACACACATAAGGCATTAATATCCCTATTTGTCCTTCATGTCCTATATATTTAATCTACTTTACACTTTGTTTCACCTAATGTTCTAATGTTCCAATGCCTAAAAACTAAGTGGTGACTTCTTGTAAAGGCCAGTTGGGATTCCAAAATTCTTGCGACATTATAGACACATCAGCTCCAGTGTCCACTAACCCTTCAATCTCAACTTTGTCCTCTCATCATTAATAAGAGTTTGCCAAAATATTTTCTTCCCAGGCTTCCAAACCCTCCTTTCCTGTATACTGAAGCTGATTTACCTTTATGATATGGGAATAATAACAATTGAGCAGTTCTATCCCCAGCTTCCATTTGCATAGTCCTTTTTACATAAGCCATAATTTTAATTTCTCCTTGGTAATCTTCATCTGCAATTCCTGGATGTACAATAAAACCTTCATATATTAAACTACTTCCCACAATTATCCCTACTGTCCCTGGGGAAAGAGGACCATACACCCCAGTAGCTACTTTATAACAAAGAATTTTGGTGATAAAGTAAGATGTTTGCCCATTCCTAAATTTAAAGCAGTATTAAATCTCTAATACTGAGCCTGGGTTTTCCTTAAGGATACCCAAAGAGTAGAGCCAAATCCTTAGTAGTAATAAACAGATAAGAGCATACCTAATGATATAATTAAAAACTATGAATTTTGGTCTTTTTTTTTTTACTATGAAAATTAAACAGTTATTGAAGCATTAATTAGACGATCAAGAGAAAATAACATCTTACATATATGACTAATACCTCTGGAAATTTAAACAGCATCAACTCAGTACTTTATGCCCTGGTTGTGATTGTTTTCTACTAGAAGTTGCGGTAAAAATGCTCGCCATACTGGGTTCTTATAAACCATGTAACAGCTGAACATGGTAACATGGATCTGAATCCCAGTGCTTCTATGTCAAGGTAGGAGGCAGAGACAAGAAAATCCTCAGAAGTTGAAAGCCCCCTAATCTAGCAAATGAAGCACCAAACAGTAATAGTCCCTGTCTCAAACAAGGTAGAAGCTGATAACAGATACCTGAAGTTGTCCTGAGACCTCCATGTGCATGTTCAAAGTCACACATTTACATTACACACATACACACACACACACACACACACACATGCAAATGAACACACATACACACACATAGTGGTTTAAATGAGAAATGTCCCTCATGGCTCTAGTATTTGAACACTTGGTTTCTAGTTGGTTGTGCAGTTTGGGGAGGTCTAGATGTCACTGGCAGTGGGCTGTGAGAATATATATCCTTACCCTACTTCTAATTTGCTCTCTCTGATTTGTGCTTGCTTAAAGATGTGAGCTCTAGGCTTCCTGCCCCACTGCCTACCACTTGCTGCTGTGCCTCCCCACACTGATGGACTCTTACCTCCCTTGAACCAGAGCCAAAATAAACTCTCTCTTCTCTGAGTTGCCTTTGTTCATCATTTTTATTGCTGTGGAATAATCCTTCTGTACACTGTGTGACTATGTGTTGCTATGATTGGTTTAGTAAACAAGTTGGCTGGACAATAGCTGAACAGGATAAAGTTAGGCGGGAAAGCCAAACTGAGAATAATGGTCAGAAGGGTCACCAGTCAGGTGGAGAATGAGTCAGACATACAAAATGGGATAGAACAAGCCTCAGAGCAACACATAGATTAATAGAAATGGGTTAAGTTGAAGAGTTAATTAGTAACAAGCCTTGATAAATTGGCCAAGCCTTTATAACTTATATTAAGTCTCCAAGTCAGTTATTTGGGAAGTAGCTGATGGTTATTTAGGAACAAGTAGTCAGGACAGGAAAACTCTGCCTACATATAGCACCCAAATGTTTGGTCAGAATTTCCATGTAAAACCTTAAAAACCTTTCCATGTAAGCTTAAAAAAGGATTCTAGACACACAAGAATGGGGTCAAACATGGCTTATTGGTAGCCAAATTTTCTCCAGTGGGCTCTGTTCGCTGGTGGTGAGCACAGGCATAGCTCCTTTAAGAGCTAGCTTCCTGTCTCAGTGTTAGCAGCTAAAACTGGTGGCTCTTTTAAGAGGCCCCACTACCAAACACTTATATGGCATTTATGACTAGCGGGTGGCACACTACTCAGTGGAGGCATGGACACAGAAACACCCCAGAATTGGGGTGGTAAACATGCTCCTAGAGCTGGTGGTAAATGTGCCTCCACCATAAGAGAACCAAGGTGGAGGAGCCAGCCACCAGCATGCTATGATCTAAGTTACACAGCAGTTTTTTGCTCATGCAGATATAAAAGGTTACAGATGCACAGTAAGGACAGATTCAGACAGAAAGAGCCTCTAAATGTGTCACAGTGTATTTAAAAATATGTGTAGGCTTGAGAGGGAGAAGAGGAAAAATACATACAGTCTTAGATATAAAAAATATAGTTTTAAGCTGGGCAGCGGTGGCGCACGCCTTTAATCCCAGCACTTGGGAGGCAGAGCCAGGTGGATCTCTGTGAGTTCGAGGTCAGCCTGGTCTACAGAGCAAGATCCAGGACAGCCACCAAAACTACCCAGAGAAACCCTATCTTAAAAAAACAACAACAAAAATAGATATAGTTTTAAAATAAAATAAAGTCCTTAAAAAGGAATAGAATAATAAAAAATGCAATGAGCCATGTAAAAATGGAAAATATACAGAGAGTCTGCATACTGTATGTTATTGTAATGTCTTTGAATTTTCTGACTGCTGAGGAAGGAGCAATAGCTGCTAAGACACACTGGATTATAAATGCTGCTGGATTAAACCAACCTATATATTTCAAAAATATCTTGACTTCAAAATTAAAGTCAAAAAATGTGTTACGTTGGGGGAGAGATTGCACTTTTATTTCCACAGAAAATGAGAAGCTATGGATTCGTTCTGGGTTAAGGAACATCAGGTTTGATCAAGAAAGACCCCCTGAAATCCTGACTACAGACATAAGAAAATAAACTTAAAGTAACTACAAGACACATGATGTATATTTTATGGGCTCTGACATAAAACAAAAAATCATCTTTGACTGACTTATTACAATATACAGTCCATACTTGAATTAATGCAAGTATGTGTGTTACCTTTAAAAGTTTACTTATTTTCTGAGCAAAGAGACCAGTGAAAATAGGTGACCCAGATGACCCAGCATTTCAAAATGCCTCTATTACAGTCTCCCCAAAATTCTGCATCCAGGACAGCTTCAAGGCTGCTGGCTGAAATGACCCAGCCTCACAGAAGCCACTGGGGTCAAAGCTGCAGCTTGCTTTGATTTTCAAAACTCATTTCAGGGGAGTAATCAATACCTTTTCCCTCCTTGTGGGAACTGTGGGGCTGCTGGTTGGCAGTTGTAGGATGCAAAGACATAACCCCTCTGCACATGGTTGCTACTAGCAAAGCATCAACACATATCTTATCAACCTGTCAAGAAGGATGGGCTCCTGCAGAAAGCCATTAAGGTCCAGAGGGCAAGAGGATCGTAGACTAAGCCAGCCTCGAGGAAACTCAGCAGATCCAGCTGGCAGCCAGTACAGAGCAGGGCCCGGTGGCATCTGAGAGGCAGACTGTACCTGTTTGCGTACCTGAATGAGGATGGAGAACAAGGGGACAGGGACGCCTCTGCCCACACCACACACCAAAGGGGTAAGTGTCAATTTTGGAAACTGCCTCTCTCTCACCAAGCTGGAGACTATTGTCTGCACATGAGTGCTCTGAACACTGCCACTCCCAAACCTGGGGCTCAGGACAAGCAGGCTCCAGATGCTGATGTTTCACAACTCTCCTCTATCCTGCTCCTTCACCCCTAAGGAAAGGCAGGAAAAGCAAGTGCCTGGAAACCAGAAGGGGGTCCTCAGAGCTCCGACAAGCACGCTTGGCTCACCTTCCCAAACAGCCCCCTCCTCCTCCTTCCAGGATTGTATTCTGCTTCTAGCCAGACCTTCCTTTCCATCTCAGGAGGAAGTGGAGGCCTAGCCTTGCTCACTGCACCCCCAATCCTAGAAACTCCAGGAACCAACCCTACAAGAGTCTCTGAGCTCAGAACTCTCTCCCACAGCGCCTGCAGTCCACGCTGGTCCTGACTACCCTAAGTGCATCCTTTGGCTCAGTCTTCCAGTATGGCTACAACATCGCTGTGATCAACACACCTCACAAGGTGGGCACGGGGAAGGTCCCATGGGTAGAAGTCAGCGGCTGTTTTGCTTCTAAAAGCCTCCATCTTCTCCTAGGCCTCCCCTAGATGCCCACCTCTGGGGACCCAGGGGCAGCTAGAGGCATTTCCCCCGCAATATTATCTTTTCTAGGCATATCAGTACTAGGAAACCTGGATTCTGTACCTAAGCACCTTGAGCTTGGCCCCACTTTGCTCACCTAGGAGGGCCATGTGTAGATGACAGTCTGTTAGCACATAGGGACTGCGGTTGGGGCAAGGAGAAGAATGGAGATAAAGGTTGGCTGGAGTCAGTTCAAGAGGAGACATATTACATAGTGCAGAAACACGGGCAGGGCGGACATACTTGTGAAGAACTTTGCTGTATGGGGGAGTCTGAGAAGGAAGTTTAGTAGGGGGATGCTGAGGGGTCTAGACTGGTTTTCACACAGTGGGAACCATGTGCATACTGAGGTACAGAAGGAGACCAATGAAGCAGGGCTCACAAGGACACATGCAGAAAGGATGTCCCTGAGGAGCAAAGGGGACAAGCACCTTGGGTGGTATACATGTGAATTCAGCAGTATTTTTTAAAAATCGCTGTCATTAGGAGACAGGCACAGTGATGCTCATCTGTCATCCCAGATGCTGAGGAAGTGAAGAAGAGGATTGAGAGTTCGAAGCTAGCCTGGATCAGTGAGACCCTGTATCAAGGATAGATAAATAAATAAATAAATAAATGTCATTAACTTCCAGCTATTGTTTATAGAATGGAAAGCAAGTAAATATATGCAAATATTTATATATATAAATTGCATTTATATACATTTATATTTACATATATTAGTGACATTATCATTGATGGGGCATCTTTGTTATGAAGGTTTTGGTGGTATTATATTTTGCAATACTGAGAATTAAACCCAGGGCCACATGCATATCAGAAAAGTGTTCTACCACAGAGTAACATCCCCAGCCAGGTGATTTTCTTCTTTTTAATATTTTATTTCACCAGGCATAATGGTGAACACCCTTAGTTGTAGCATTGGGGAACCAGAGACAGGAGGCTGTCTTGTGAGTTCAAGGCCAGTCTGGTATACATAAAAAGCTGTAGTTCAGCCAGGACTACATGGAGAGACCCTGTCAAAAAAAAAAAAAAAAAAAAAAAAAGGAAGAAAATATGTACATGTACAATTACATTTATTTATTTATATTTATTCACTCTGTTAAGTGTGTGTGAGTATGTGTGGAGCATTACTTGCCACAGTGAGTGTATAAGGTCAGAAGACAACTTACAGAAATCCTCTCTCTGCTTCTACCTTGAGGGTCCAACTCAGGTCATCAGCTTTGGCAGTGACCACTGAGCCATCTCACTGGTCCCAGTCCTAGGTTTATTGAGACATTATATACATCAAGCTGGCCCTGAACTATCCTCCTGCCTCAGCCTCTCCAGTGTTGTGATTAGAGGCATGAGCCACTGCCAATGTTTGAGGAGCAGCAGGTGGCAGTTGACTTCAGGGAGTCAGCCCACCAGGAAGTGAATCCATGATGGGTGAATCTCAGGTAGGCAAGGCCCGAGACCACAGACCCTAGAATGTCTTTTGCTTCTGCTGTGCCTTTACATGTTTGCTGCTGCTGTCTTTCTCTGGTATCTGGGATGGTGAGAATGGGTGTGGGGAGATCCCCACTGCCTGTAATGTGGTGTGTTTATCTCATGGAAACATCCTGTTCTACTGAGCATTTTTACTTGTGGACTATTTTGAAGATGATTTCTTCCTAAGCTGTACTGTCTAATTGATAATATTAATGTTAATTTAATTAGTGTTTTGATGACTGAAAATAAATACAAGGAAGTGTCACACAGCTAGGGCCTAGGAGTTTCACTTAAGGAGCTGCATAGATCACAGTTCAGGTTAGTGATTAAGGAAAACAAAACAAAACAAAACAAAAAAAATGATTAAGGAAAACATTTGACTCCTAGGAGTCAGGCTGGCTTAAATTCTTTAAATCTTGATGTTGAAAGATGCATTCGCAGGTTTCAGTGTGCATCAGAGCTAAATCAAAACCTTAAAATAACTTCAGATTAGATTGAGATGTTTTGATGGTATCTTTGAGATGAAAAACCCCAGAAAACAATCTAAAGTTGACAAGGACACATAGCTGAGTTAGAGATTCATTAGGTTAGGATCAAAGGACAAAGCAATCCAAATATTACAAGCTGATGTACTTTCCTTGCTAGTATTGGTTAGTGATCAAAGATGATGATTAATTCCTTGTACCCATTTCTGTCCTCAATCTCCTGATATAAAAGACTATTGATGAGTGGGTATGCACCTTAAAGATTTAAAGTATAGCTGACTGTTTTTCATGTATAAAAGGTTTGTGATTCCTTTAAGATTCCTTATAAGATTGCCTTTCAAGATAAGCAATAAAGTGATTAATTCTTTCTTTGTAATCACAATAGGCAGCCTGCTAGCAAAGGAACTGGCTGAGAAAAATACCCTGCTTGCTTACACCCTGTTAATCTATTAGAAGTTGCTTGGGTATGAATGTACGTGGATTCTTCAGACAACTAGTTTTTCACCTGTAATACATAAAATGTTTAATCATGTAAGGGATATGGAAAACATACTGTTTATTTACTTGTATTCATTGTAATCATTCACTTGAAAACTGAATGTAACCACATTGTAATTTTTATATTGTTTGAAATAATTTGTGGGGGTATATAATCTGTAAGGGAAAGAATAAAGTGAGTTAGAAGGAAAACATCAAGAGAGACAGAAGGGATGTTTCTGGAGAGAGGTAAGAATACAAAAGAAAGATTACAGAAAAAAGAAACCATCAAGAGAGTGGATGAGTCTCTTTCCCTTATCCCTTTAGATAAAAAAGTACTTCTGACTCCCTGGATTCCTCTCCAGCCCTACACTGCTGGAGGCTAGCCCCCAGGCAACAGGCTAGCTCCCAGGCAGAAGAAAGGCACTTTGCCCCGTGCTGTAGTTTATTGGTTTGTTTGTTTCTGTGGTGTCAAGAATTAAACCCAGGGCCTGGAAAGATAGACAAGGGCTACCACTGAGTTACATCCCCAGTGTGGGATCCTTTTTATCTCTGTGTGCACGCTAATAGTGGCTACAAGTACTGCTGAGGCGGGTGGTTGTGTGCCACCTGACAGGGGCGCCACCTGACATGGGTGCTGGGAACCAAACTGCAGTCCTTTGCACAAGCAGCAAGTGCTCTTAACTGCTGCCATCTCTCCAGCCTTCCCTCTCCACCCCACTTTGTTTTTTGTTTTTTGTTTTTGTTTGTTTGTTTGTTTGTTTTGATTTGATTTGATTTTTTTAAGACAGGATTTCTCTGTGTGTAGCCCTAACTGTCCTGGAACTCACTTTGTAGACCAGGCTGGCCTTGAACTCACAGAGATCCACCTGCCTCTGCCTTCCAAGTACTGAGATTAAAGGCATGAGCCACCACCACCCAGCCTCCACTCTACTTTTTAAGGCAGAATTTTGGTAGTTGAGACTGACCTCAAATTCTATATTTAGCTGAAGCTGACCTTGAAGTTCTGATCCTCCTGCCTCTACCTCCCCCAAATGCTGAGATTACAGATGTGTACCACCATAGCTGATCTTATTCAGGGTTGGAGATGGAACCCAGGGCTTCATGTACACTGGGCAAGTGCTCTACCATCTGAACTGCATCCCCAGCCCTGGGCCGTCTATTCTAAGTATAACACAGGCAAAGTGCCATCACTGTTATAATTAATGTCCCAGCTAGTTTTGTGTCAACTGGACACAAGCTAGAGTAATTTTGGAAGAGGGAACCTAACTTGAAAAAATACTCTTTCTAGATTGGCCAAGCATTTTCTTGATTGATGAGTGATGTGAGACAACGCAGCTCACTGTGGGTGGTGTTATCCCTGGGCAGGTGGCCCAGGGTGGTATAAGAAAGCAGGCTGAGAAGGCCATGGGGAAGCAAGCCAGTGAGCAGTGTTCCTCCACAGCCTCTGCATCAGCTCCTGCCTCCAGGTTCCTGCCCTGCTTTCCCTTAGTGATGGGGTATGAGCTGAGAGCTGGAAGATGAAACGACACTTTTGTCCCCAGGCTGCTTCAGGTGTTTTGCCATGGCTGTAGAGGCCTGTCTCTCTCAGGCAGAAGAAGATGCTTTGTATAACTGGTGAGGAGATTAAGACTGTGGAGACTGACTCACTGCCCAAAGTCATCCAGTTAGTGTGACTCTTCTACATTGCCTTTGGCAGAATAAGGCTATGAAAGTGAATTTTTAACAATTTTTGTTCAGACTGGCTTCCCATCTCTTTCCCTTCACACGAAGTATTATTTTTCTCTCAGATACCAACAGAGTGCCACTAGGCTCAATTGTGTCCTGCGGGTACTGACAGGAACAGCCCTCTAGGAGTGGCAGCTAAGAACACTTACATCACCATCTCTGTGAGTTGCGTGGTTTCTGAGCAATGGATGGGGCCCTGTCTTCCAGGTCTTCAAATCGTTTTACAATGACACATACTTTGAACGACACGGAAGATTCATGGACGAGAATTCCCTGTTGCTCCTGTGGTCTTGCACTGTCTCCATGTTCCCTCTGGGAGGCATGTTCGGGTCCTTGATTGTTGGTCTAATGGTCAACAAGTGGGGCAGGTAAATAGTAGATGTCATTCCCAAATTTGAAATTCATGGCAGCAAGCCACAGGCTCTCCCGGTGATTGAGCTCCTGGTGGGAAGCCACCCTGAAACCAGATCTGAAAGCAAGCTTCCACATTGCCACAGACATCAGGGCTCAAGCTAGCAAGACCCTTTGGGATCTTTCCTGGGCAGCTGCCCCCTCTGAGGTCAAGGTTCCGATGGTACTTAACTTAATGCCTTGTAAGCACCCTCTGAAGTCAAAGGTTCTAATGGTACTTAGCTTGGTGCCTCATAAGCATTTGTGGCAGATGTTCAGAAATGCAGATGTTCAAGGAGGTTCATTCTGAGGTCAGATAGCTTCAGGTGCCAGCAGCACTCTTCACATGGGCTCAGCAGCTGTCCTGAGGTTGGGAACAGGGCTGAGTGAGACACCACACGTGCCTTGTCTCATATCTCCGTTGGAGGTGAAGCCCAGGTCTGTGCACTTTGCTTGACTACTCACAAGCCCATGTTGCAGGGGCATGGCTGAAGATAAGGAGGGCTGTGCAGGGCAAGGTCCCCATGCTCACTTGAACTTGTCACACCAAGGTAGGCTGTGTGAGGATGGGGAGTAGAGAACCCCTAACGAAAAAATAACTAAAAATATGGCCGTTTCCTTTTCATGCATTAAAGAAAACTTTATCAGTTGGAAATTGTCTGCTTACGAAAACTGGACCCAGGGGCCTCTCCTTGTAAAACTTGGTGGACAGCGAACTTGCCCTTTCTTGTGCAGTTGTGTGAAGAAAGAACTCAGTAGATTCTAATCATGCTGCAGGTTAGGCTATGTACACTTATCACATTGCAAACATCAATTAGACTGTTCTAGAAACCCAGGCATTCCTTCCTCCTCTTCCTCAGTTATGAAACTTTGGTTGTAGGGGAAGCTTAAAGAACTTTTTTTTTCCCCAAGATAGCCGGGAGATGAAGTGGTGTCAGCTGCCTAGTTGGGTCCCTCCAGCCTGAGCCCCCCTGAGGCCAGTAGACTTCTTGGGGATCAGGAAGGCTAAGAGGGTATCAGGACTACAGATAGGACTGTATGTTTATCCTCCTGGGTCTTCAGGGGCTCCAGGGGAAGCTGCAGGACTATAGCAGCCCTAGGGGGAGAAAAGTGTTACATCTGCGTGTTAACTAGAGAGGCGGCTTTCCTAAGACCCCGGCTTCACCGGCAACAGTTGGGAGCTGGGGCCTCACACACTGACAGCTCCAGATCTGAAGGTGCAGAGCAGTTAGCAGCCCCTGGAGTGGGTGTGGGAGAACACAGCTGTAGTCCAGCCCCTGGAGTGGGTGTGGGAGAACACAGCTGTAGTCCAGCCCCTGGAGTGGGTGTGGGAGAACACAGCTGTAGTCCAGCCCCTGGAGTGGGTGTGGGAGAACACAGCTGTAGTCCAGCCCCTGGAGTGGGTGTGGGAGAACACAGCTGTAGTCCAGCCCCTGGAGTGGGTGTGGGAGAACACAGCTGTAGTCCAGCCCCTGGAGTGGGTGTGGGAGAACACAGCTGTAGTCCAGCCCCTGGAGTGGGTGTGGGAGAACACAGCTGTAGTCCAGCCCCTGGAGTGGGTGTGGGAGAACACAGCTGTAGTCCAGCCCCTGGAGTGGGTGTGGGAGAACACAGCTGTAGTCCAGCCCCTGGAGTGGGTGTGGGAGAACACAGCTGTAGTCCAGCCCCTGGAGTGGGTGTGGGAGAACACAGCTGTAGTCCAGCCCCTGGAGTGGGTGTGGGAGAACACAGCTGTAGTCTAGCCCCTGGAGTGGGTGTGGGAGAACATAGCTGTAGTCTAGCCCCTGGAGGTGAAGGCAGGAGCACAGCTACAAAGCAAATCTAAGGCAAGCCCGGGATACATGAGGCCCTATTTCAGCAAACTAAATCAAGCAAACAACAAAAGGTGCCTTCCGGGGCCTGGAGGACACCCAGATCAGTGCTGCTTTACAGACCTCCCCTCTCTCCCGTTCACAGACCATTGGGTTTCATTGTAGAGGTCATCCAGTCCCATTCTACACCACATCTGTTATGGGAATCTATCTGGTCAACATCTCTGACCGGCATCAAGTCTGGTCTAGACATCACCAGTGGGGCTTCACTACCCCCAGCCACCGGAAGCTATAGTGTTTGGAAGGCACCGCCCCCTCCACCACTCCTGCTAGCAAGTGCTCCCCTTCCTGGAACTTTGACAGACACTCTCCTTTCTGCTTTCTCATTCTTGGTCAGCTTGTGCTTTCTGTTGTATTTGTATTGGGAATTATGCACTACAAGAGCACTAGTCCCATCAGGAGGATACCAGAGTCATCTGAAGCCCCTGAGGGGCGAGGTTTGTTGCACATGCATGACCCTGGGGGACACTCCAGGACACAGCCCCACCCACCAGCCCTTCTCAGGCATAATGTAGCTCCTTTGCAGGGAACAGTCTGGAACATTAGGTTTGGTGTGAAAAAGCCTGTGCTGGGCACCCCGTCCTCTGGGCCCTTCTGTCTTGCAGGAAAGGAACATTGTTGATCAACAATATCTTCGCAATCACCCCTGCCATCCTGATGGGAGTCAGCAAAGTGGCCCGGGCATTTGAGCTGATCATCTTGTCTCGAGTGCTGGTGGGGATCTGTGCAGGTACCCAGAGTGGCCACTGAAGACCCAGGTTGGTCTGGTGTGCATTGGTGAGGGGCAGCTCTGAGACAGGGGTGCCCAGCAGCACCAGGACCAAGACTAGACACAGGGTCTAGCTGTCTGCCTTTTTCTTCTCTTGGTTTCTTCCACTTTCCAGGTGGTGGTGTGCAGTAGTGGTGGTGGGTCGGGTGGGGGTGACACATTTCTAGGGTTTTAAGGGATGTAGTTAGAGTTTTCCTGCCTGGCCCACAGTCAGGACAAATCTCTCTTACCCGCCAGTCCCACAGTCGCTCAGACCCAACCAAGAAAGCACACAGAGACTTATATTGTTTACAAACTGTATGGCCGTGGCAAGCTTCTTGTTATCTACTTCTTCTATCTTAAATTAACCCATTTCTATAAATCTATACTTTGCCACGTGGCTCATGGCTTACCAGTGCCTTACATCTTGTCATGGCCGCGGCTGGCAGCATCTCTCCCTTCAGCCTTCCTGTTTCCAGCCTTCTCCTCTTCCTTGTCCCACCTACCCTATCCTTCCTGCCTGGCTACTGGCCAATCATCACTTTATTTTAACCAATCGGAGCAACACATTTGACATTCAGAACATCCCACAGCAGAATAGGTACCTGACCTGAGAGGAGGGGAGCCTGTGAGCTGGGGTGGAGGGCTTTGAAGTCTGTAACAGGTACTTGTAAGTGAGGATTGGTGGAATCTAGAGGTTAGCCTAGACCTTGATATGCTAATAGGCACCACAGGCATAGTTAATGGAAGAGCCAGAGACAAGAATAACTCCTTTTAGCGTGTAGGAACTATTTCCTCAAGCTCCTGAGGAGTTGCTGGCTTTTGTCTAAATGCCAGACTTTGCAGAAAAGGAATTTCTGGGCAGACAATTTTCACACTCTAGCAGGGCTGAAGGGGGAGGGTTGGGAGAGCTGTGGTTGCAGCTTCAAACTGAACAATCAACATCATCCTCTTCCGGTCCCAGTGAGACTCGAGTCCACCTTAGGCACTGGGTTCTGAGAGCCTGGGGACTGCTCTTGACCTTGATTCCCATTTTGTCTGAATCAGGCATCTCCTACAGTGTTCTCCCCATGTACCTGGGAGAACTGGCTCCCAAGAACCTGAGGGGTACATTAGGGACAATGACGGAGGTATTTGTCATCATTGGAGTCCTCCTGGCACAGATATTCAGTCTGCAGTCCATCCTGGGCAATGCCACAGGTAACCAGCAACGATGGGGTGGCGAGAGGCAAACTGTCAGCATGCATGGTGCAGCTGAGGCTCAGCTGAGCCCAAACTTACCAGTCCAAACAGGAAGGTGTTTTGGTGATCTTTAGGTCAGCTTGTGGGTATAAGACTTTGCCTAGGGTGGGGTTGCTGAGTCCTAGAGATGGGAGAAAACTCAGATATAAGTGAGGCTAGGCTGGCCAGCCAATGAGTTCCCTGGATCTGCCTCCACTGCTCTCGCACCCTGCCAGAATGCTGGGGTCAGGCGCACACACAGACAAACACAGCTTTTTAGGTAGGTGCTGGGGAGTAGTGTTACCCACTACGCCCTCTCCTCTCTTTTAAACATGGATGCCCTTTGTGGGCAGCCGCATCTTGGCAAGGACTAGGTGCCCACCACCCTCGCTTATCACCTGGTTGGGCAAGGTGGGGGGCGAAGAAGGAGGGGAAACCCCTGCGTGCCCCTAGTGGCAGATTCAAGTCTCCAGTCGTCACGTTTGTTCTGTCCAGGCTGGCCGATCCTCTTGGCTCTCACGGGGGTCCCTGCGCTGATTCAGCTTCTCTCGCTGCCCTTCTTCCCCGAGAGCCCCCGTTACACTCTGATTGAGAAAGGGGACGAAGAAACGGCAAGACAAGGTACTGGGACACAGGCTGCTCACCCACAGCCCCAATGTACAAAATGGCATGGATCAGGCAGGTGCCGCCTGGTGAGATCGCGATCGGGGTCAGGGTCACAGTGGACAGAGCAGAGAGCTTGCGCTGGGTGGAGAGTGTGCTTTGGGTGAGGCCTGGGTTCTGGAGAAGGGCCTGGCTGAGATACAACACAAGCAGAGAGTGAGCGTGGCATGCCACCTCTCTGCTCTGCAGCTCTAAGGAGGCTGCGAGGTTGCAACGACGACGTGGAGGCCGAGTTGGAAGAAATGCGCGAGGAGGAACGCAAGGAGCGAGCGGAGGGTCGCCTGTCCGTGCTCAACCTCTTCACCTTTCGGCCCTTGCGCTGGCAGCTGATCTCTATCATCGTACTCATGGCGGGTCAGCAGCTGTCTGGGATCAACGCGGTGCGCGGTGCCACCTCTCTCTCCCTAGATTTGCGGTCCCCTTGGGTCCTTTTTCATGAATGCACAGAAGGCTCAGGAGTAGCATTTTGCATTTTGACTCCTGTGAAGCTCAGTCTGGCCTCCAGGAGGGATGAGCTGCAAAGCTGGTGCTGAGTGGAGGGGTTTGGGTATAGTATAGTGCATGTTATTACTCTGGGTGCTTCCTTTGCAAGAAACAGGACCTAGGTCTGCAAGATGGTTCAGTATTAAGGCGCTTGCCCCCAAGCCTGACAACCTGAGTTTGATCCCTGGGACCCACACCGTGGAATGAGACACACACACACACACACACACACACACTCACACGGGGTGGGGGGGGAGGGGGGAGGAATAAATAAACATGGAGAGACATGGCCAAGCAGCAACCAGAGCACAGTGGCCTATAAGTAGACAGTGAAAACACCCCAAGGCTCTTGTCTACAGCCAATGGCAGGGGACAGAACCCAAGCATTATGAGCTGGACCAAGAAAAATATGATGCTCCTGGTAACGTGACAATCATCTGCTGGGGACAGTGCCATGGGCACCTCCAAACTCCTGTAGATGTTTCTCATGGATGGATTTCAGCCACAGCAACTGTCCACATATGCTTTGACTCCAGATAAGCACATGGCCACAGAGATGCAAGGCGATCCTTGCGGACTTCTGGGATACAGCAGACCAGGAGCAATTCCAGAGCATGCCTGCCTCCTCCTACCACAGGCTCAAGCCTGCATCGTGGTATTTGATGTCTAGAGGAAAATCATTTCTGAGAACCTGAGTACCTGGTACACAGAACTTCAGGAGTTCAGGACAGAGAGCCCCAGCATCCTGGTGGCCAATAATATCAATGCAGATGTATAGATTATTCAAAAGAACTTCAGTTTTGCCCAGAAGTTCTCCTTGCCCCTATACTCTGCCTCAGCTGCTGGTGGTACTAATGTTGTGAAGCTCTTCAGTGTTGCAATTTGATTAGCTGTGGCTTACAAAGAAAGTTCCCAGGACTTCATGGCTTAGGTAATACAGGAGCTTGAGACGTCAAGCTGAGCAGAAACAACAGGCCAAGGCAGAGGGGTGTAATCTCTTTTTTTTTTTTTTATCTTTTTGTTTTGTTTTTGAGACAGGGTTTCTCTGTGTAGCTTTGGAGCCTGTCTTGGAACTTGCTCCATAGACCAGGCTGGCCTTGAACTCACAGAGACATGCCTGCCTCTGTCTCCCAAATGCTGGGATTAAAGGTGTGTGCCACCACTGCCTGGCCCTGTCTCCTTCTTTTTTTTTTTTTTTTTTTTTTTTTTGAGCTGAGGATCCAACCCAGGCCCTTGTGCTTGTGCTTGCTAAGCAAGCCCTCTACCACTGAGCTAAATCCCCAACCCCACCCCGTCTCTTTCTTAATCAGTGGACATCCACATATGACTGAGTTGGGTATCAGGGAGCCATTTTGGAATGCTCTACATCTGGAGGACCTTTCCAGACTACCCCTACTCAACTTCCTGCAAGCCATTTGGAATGCCCTACCTATATCTGAAGAACCTCTCCAGGCTACCCCTGCTCAACTTCCTGCAAACTCACTGTTCTGTGGTCTGTGATGAGGTCACCACAAACACACTAGACAGGCGTCATACCCAAGGCCTCCTGCAGCAGGATGAGGATCCATGTCCAGCTTATCTCCTCAGCCCACTAGCAGCCTGGCAGTGTAGACTCAGTGAGCATGCTCACGCCTTTTTACTAGACATTGAATGTTTGTTGTTGATCCCAAAGTGACCTCAGGGACTCTGCCTTGGACTCCTGCTGACAGAATGACTGCAGACCCCTAACTACACTGTGTCCTGCGGAATCTGTGACGCCTCTGTCCCTGTTCCCTCTGAGTCTCCCAACCAACTTTTCAACAATATTTTTGACAGACAACTGTTGATTCCAGGGTTGAGGGGTGTGTGTGTGTGTGTGTGTGTGTGTGTGTGTGTGTGTGTGTGTGCTGTTTGAGGAGTTCTAGGTCAGGATGAGAGCACAGGAACAACAGGACAGGTCTAGCCACACCCAGTCACACACACATCACTATTCCTCAGGTGAACAACAGCTTCTTTTGAAGGCTCCACCTCGGCAGAAAGCGTTCCTCCGCCCCTCTAGAGTGAGTGAAAGCACATCTTCTGTGCATGGCAGAAACGGCAGAGGAAGACCTCCTCTCCTTCCTGCCGCCAGTCTGTTTTTCTGATCATCTGGAGCGTCATTTGCCTTGTCTTCATTATTTTGTTTGTATTGATTCCTTTTGCACAGTCAAGATTAAATTTCATAAACAAAAACAAAAGAAAGATGGATAAACAGATGTAGACAGTTCATCAGTGAAAGGAAGGAAAGAAGGCAGAAAGAGAGACAGATAGATAGATGTAGATAGCTCATCAGTTAAGACCACTGGTTGCTCCTGCCCAGGATCCGGGTTCCATTCCCAGTACCCACATGGTTACTCACAAACATCTGTAACTCTAGTTCCAAGGGACACTACGCCCTCTTCTGGAACCCGTGGGCACCACATGCACATAGTGCACAGACATATACATGCAGGCTAAACAGCCATGAACATAAGATAAAAATAAGTACATCTTTAAAAAGAGAGAAAGGGAGGAGAGAGAACCCACTGGAAAGAGAAAAAGCAAAACCAGGCCTTATTTACAGAAACTGGTGCCTGACTAAGGAAGATCGGCCACATTTGTGGTCTTGGGGACCTGGGACAGGATGTCTAGGGCAAAGAAGCAGCTCAGATACTCTCTGCTTCTCCCCACCCTTTGCATTTTCTTGCTATAAACCTTTTTCCTTTGCTTCTTAATCCCCCAAAGAAAATCCCCTGCCTTTAGTTACTTACTCTCCTTAAGAGGCCTTCGGAGCAGTGCCTGACCTCTGGTCCCAGTCACAGGCTCCAGGGAAGGGCCATAGATTGGTCCATCCTGGGTCAGGAGACCCTAGTAGACTCATTTGCTGTGGAAATACGATGTCATGTTCTGTGGCGGTTGTTTTCACTCTGTGGATGGGCAAATAGCTGGAGAACCCAGACGTCCGTCTGGCGGCCCTGCCGGTGTCTAAGAGAAGTAATGGGTGGAGATGATGCCTGCTCTTCAGGGGTTGAATTGTTTAGCAAGTGATCTTGGGAGCCGCCTAGTGGGGACTGTCCTGGGAGGGGCCAGGGCTGGCCCTTGAATTTGCAGGGTATAAATGCACATAGATAAGATGCTCCCATTTTATAGGCCCAGAAGCCAAGACTCAAGTCAGCAGAGCCTAGAACTCAGGGCAGAGTCAGATCTACCAGGTGCCTAGCTTCACCACCACCTTCTGCCTCCATCCTAACCCAGGCTCCCCAGTCCAGGCTCCCCAAACTGTGCATTGTTCAAAGTGAGAGCAGGGATCCAGTGACATGTCTCAGGCCTCTGCTCACAGCTCTATCTGTGTTCTAGGTCAACTACTATGCGGATATCATCTACACCTCAGCTGGCGTGGACCCCACCCAGACCCAGTACGTGATAGTGGGCTCTGGTGTGATCAACTTGGTGATGACTGTTGTCTCGGTGAGTTATTAGGGAGCGGTCTCTCTCTCACTGCAGGGTCCCCAAACAACCCCCTGACTGGAATACAGAAGCCCCTCAGGCCAGAGTGCAGGTGACCCTAGTCCTGGAGAACTATTTGAGTAACTTTGGTCAAGGTTTGGGGTATAGCTCAGTTGGTAGAGTGCTTGCCTAGCATGGACAAGTTCCTGGGTTCAGTCCCCAGCACTGGGGTCAAACTACACATAATGGCTCACTTTTATAATCTCAACAATTGGGAAGTGAAGGCTGGAGGATCAGAAGTTCAAAGTCATCCTTGATGATATAATGAGTTCAATACCAGCCTGGGCAACATGAGACTCAAAAACAAAGGTTCCCAAACCAGCTATGATGGCAGTTCTTGTTGTCAACTTGACTACCTCTGGGATTAACTAGAACCCAAGCAGCTGGACACACGTGTAAGGGATTTTTTTTTCCTTAGTTGAAGTAGGAAAACACACTTTTAATCCAGATCGTTTGAGTTGGGAGGATCTGCCTCTAATCTGGGCCATGCCTCTGCTGGCAGCCTATATAAAGGACCTGGAAGAAGAACGTTTTTGCTCTGCCTGCTTGCTCTCACTCTTGCTGACAAGTCCATTCCTTGGTTGGCATTAGAGCCTACTTCTTCGGATTCCAGCATCTACTAGAGACCAGCTGAGACATCCAGCCTTGTGGACTGAGCAGCTGCTGGACTCTTGGACCTTCTGTTGGTAGACAGCCAGTGTTGGACTAGCTGGAGCACAGCCTGTGAGCCATTCTAGCAAATCCATATATACATACATTCTGTAAGCTCAGTTCCTCTAGAGAACCCTGACTAATACAGACTTTGGCACCAGGATTGTGAGGTGTTGCTGTGACAGACCTGACCATGTTGTTTTTGGGGAGGATTTTGAAAGGATTTTGGGCTAGAAAGGCCATTGAGTGTTCGAAGCTGTGTGGGAACTTGGAAGATAAGAATGTTGGGAGCAGGGCGATGATGGAGGCCTGGCTTGTGTATTTCCAGAGGGAAGCTTGAGAGTCACTTAGAGGGCTGTTTGCTACTTTGAGTTGAGAATCTGTGGTTCTGGTTCTCTGGGGCTGAAGAATCAGTGGTGATTAAGAAGAAACCAGGATCAGTGAGGTGAAAATCTTTCGGGAAGTGTCTCCTCAGGGTCAGCACACAGTTGTGTTCCAGAGGTGGCTGAGGTTGTACCCACTGCTGGCAGCTGAAGTTGGTATGGTAAGACTCACCCGGTGGTACTGATTTTGAAGGTGTGAAGGGGTCGTGGAGAGCAGCTGAGGCTTGGCACTGTGAGAGGTCAGGGGAAGCCAATGGTGATAGTGCAGCCTGGGTAGCAGCTGGAGGCCTGGGGAGAAACTGAGGCTTGGCACCATGAGGAGAGCCCAGGAGAGGCTATTGGCGGAGGCGCAGCTCAGCTACAGCAGGAGACCCCAGTGTTTTGGAGATGTCAATACCATGGGGTGACCACCAAGGACAGTGCAGCTGTGGAGTGGGGCCTGCCCAAGCTGAGGAGACAGGCTGTGTGTGCTGCAAAGGACTGAGACAGAGAAGTGACCCAAGACCTTTGGAGGAACCAGAAGGTCATTATTAGTTATTTTGGCGCTCTTACCCCGCGAGGAACACGTCCCAAACACGACAAACCCACAGAAGAGCTGTTTATTAATATAGGATGGAAGAGACGTGACAGGCCTGTGGGAAACACACACCTGGTTAAGAGACAAGAAGAGGGTCATGCAAGATGGCGCCGGCTTTATAAAGGTTGGGCCGCCCATGCGTACAGGAACTCGTGTGGCTACTCCATGCATGCGTAGATTACATGGCCGTGCGCGCGCTTTACGCAACCATGTAAAGCCATGGAGTCCTAGCCACGCAAGATGTTTGACCCGGAAATGGCTATTTTGAACTGGAAATAACCAGGCAGTCCGCCGGGCAAGACCAACTGTGTGGACATGTGATTTCCTATCAGTCATGAGCAAATCTCAGATATTAGACATTGAGTTCTTTACAATGTTGGAGTTAGTTCAGGTGTTCTTTGTTCAGATTGTGACTGTGACCCAGTTCTTCCTTTTTGAAATAAGAAAATATTTAATTTTTTAAAATTTTATCATATCCCACAGTTGAGAGACTTTAAACCTCTAAAAAAGACATTTTGGAGTTTTACAGAGACTTTGAGTTTTAAAAGAGACTGGATATTTGTTTATGTTTTGTTTTTTGAGGGTTCCTCTGTATAGTCCAGGCTGTCCTGGAACTCACAGAGATTCATCTGCCTCTGTATCCCAAGTACTAGGATTAAAGGTGTGCATATCCAGCTGAGACTGGATATTTTTAAAGGGACTTTTAAAGTGTTTGAGTTTATAAAATAGGGGCTTTTCAGGCTGTGAAATGTTTTATAACGTGATGTCTTTATCACTGTGCCATCTTGGGGTGAGTGAGAAAGGCTGAGTTGTGGCTTAATAAAGATAAGGGAATTTCCCCAGGGCCAGCCCTGAGAAAATTCCTCCCAGAGTCCTGGGGAAGATGCTACATCTGGTGTGGGGTATCTGAGGGAAAGGAATCTACATACACCATGCTTTTTCGTCTGTTACTTTATTCCTCTGTGGCAAAACTGTCTGTCTATACAGCTCCATCCTCACACTCAGCTCCTCTCTGTGCACAGTTTTCCTGTCCTCATAGTTTTAGTAAGCTCCTATGCTTTTGACCTGATCTTTGTCCTCTGTTCCTTCATCCTCTATCTATATCCTTCCTGGCTCCTTACCCCTGGCCCTGATAGACTCTACCACAAATCTGCTTTACCCTCTACTGAACCTCTGTCTTCCTCTCTTCTCTCTGGCCGCTGAGTTCTGTCCATTCTCTGAAATTCTGCCCCAGTCCTTACTGCACCTGGTTATGCAAAAAGCCCTGTTGTCCTCAGTCAATCTCTCGGCCACGCCCCTAGGCCTGAGGGAAAAGGATGGTCTGAGCTTCATTTGCACAAGAAGCAAAGCTGTGCATCTACAGCTTGCTTGTCTTTTAGGCCTAGTAGGGAAGTTAGTTACCTAGAGGTTCAGCAGGTCTGAGAAGCTGAACTGTTTGTCAAATGGTCTATAGTATATGGGCACGCAAGAATTTCATAGCAAGGAGCAGCTGAATATTAAGGCTGTTTAACACCAAATATTCCGTGATAAATGGCTTCCCATTTAATGGACCCTTGGTAGGTCAAAGTATAGCTTTAATACACAACTGAATCTCTATAATATATTCTTGCAGCCCACAAGAGCTTAACAGTGATGTGTTTGTGTGTCAAGTTGACAAGGAGTCAGTTGTGCTGGTGAGTTTTGTGTCAACTTGACACAGACTAGAGTCATCAGAGAGGAGGGGCCTCAGTTGAGAAAATGGGACTGGGCTGTAGGCAAGCCTGTAGAGCAGGCTTAGCTAGATCAACCTTAACTACAACACTTGTCTGCAGCCCTATTGGGGGAACTGGAATCAACTGGTGTAACTTCAAGGTCCTGGCTGAGCTGCCTGGCTGAGGAGGATAGAGAGAAACCAAAATGTTTCTAGGGGTGCATAATGGTATCACAAAAACAATGTGTTGGTGTCTTGTCCTAGATTACTATTGCTGCAATGGAACACCATGACCAAAAGCAACTTGCGGAAGAAAGGGTCTATCTCCCTCTCAGTTCTACATAACAGTTCACCATCAAAAGTACTCAGGGCAGGAACTCAAGCAGGGCAGGGACCTGAGGCAGGAGCCGATGCAGAGGACATGGAGGGGTGCTGCTTACTGGCTTGCTCATCATGGCTCGCTTAGCCCAATTTCTTGTAACACCAGGACCCTTAGCCCCGGGATGGCCCCACCCACAATGGACTGGACGCCAATCACTAATTAAGAAAATGCCCTACAGGCTTGCCTGCAGCCCTATCTTATGAAAGCACTTCCTCAACTGAGGCTCCCTCCTCCCCTGAGACTCTAGCTTGCCTCACGTTGACACAAAACTCCGCAGCACAACAAAGGTTATCACTGCCACCCGGAGAAGGCCAGACCGGAGCACTGTGGCAATCTCAGTGTCCGATAGAGGAAGTTAGAGAGGCCAACATCGTCTCAGATGCTGCTCCCAGACTCTGAGTCTCCAGGGACAGACAGAGCTGTTTTTCTGTCTTGTATTTCTCTGGGATGGGGGTCAGGGGAGGTGATGGTAGCTGGCTGGCAATGTTTAGGATGATGAATGGATCTTACCCAGAAGCTAGAGGAGAGGGACAAAGGACCCAGCAGCTCACACAATGATGGTGAGGCCCCTCCTCCTTTGCTCTCCTTGAAGAGCACTCTCAGGTTGCTGGTCACCTCCCAGCACCAGTTACCTGCAGGAGGAGCAGCCGCTCCAAGGGAGAGAGGTCCAAAGATGCCAACGCATTACATGCAGAGACTGGGAAGCACAGTACTGGGCTGGAGAGATGGCTCAGCGGTTAAGAGCTCCCACTGTTCTTGCACACTTAGCTCATAACCCACAGAGACTTAGTTCCAGGAAATCCACCTCCCTCTTCTGGCCTCCCAGGGTACTGCATGCACATAGAGTATAAGTCAAGGAAGCACACACATCCACATAAAAAATTGAATGTGGTTATTATAGGGAGAAGATAATCCAGGGGTCTGTAAATGACAAAGACAGTAGTGTGGAGTCCCAACGTGTAACTTAAACCAAATAGGTCACCTGGTGTAGCAGGGGTGAACAAGGAGAGCCAAGCAGGAGAGGGTGGAGGTTCAGGGTCAACCCTCAGTACTTAGAGCCCCCTTCCCTGCAGGCAGTCGTCGTGGAGCGTCTGGGGCGGCGGATTCTCCTGCTGTCTGGCTACGGCATCTGTGGCTCTGCCTGCCTGGTGCTGACTGTGACCCTCCTCTTTCAGGTCTGTTCTCAGGCCCTGCCCTGGGGGTGGGGGGTTGCCATGGGGAGCTCCAGGTCCCAACTGCATGACTGGATCTCAGTCCTTTCCAGCTGCCTCCTTCCAATGTTCGTGTGAGTGATCTTGCTCCACTGGGCCCACAAATTCAGGGTGTAACCCAGTATGATGCTGCAATTACAAACAGCTGTGAACCACTTGATGTAGGTGCTGGGAACTGAACTTGAGTTCTCTAGAAGAGCAACAAATGCTCTCAACCACTGAGCCATCTCTCTAGCCCCTGGACTCTGATTTGTAAATGTAGTCTTGAGACATTCCCCTGCAATGGAGACAGCTGGGCCCAGATCCTCTCTTGAAATCCTGCCAGATGTCAAGAGCGCTAAGCCTCAGTGTTCAAAATATCTTGAAGACTAGATCTGGATGAACCTGGAAAGGAAGCAGTTACAATAGGTGCTACAAAATACTTGGGGACGCTGGGCAGTGGTGGCAGTCTCCCAGCACTCAGGAGGCAGAGACAAGCAGATCTCTGTGAGTTCAAGGCCAGCCTGGTCTACAAAGTGAGTTCCAGGACAGCCAGAGCTACACAGAGAAACTCTATCTTGAAAAACTATTAAGAAAATATACATACACACACATACATACTTGGGGACTTACGTTGGCCTGGCTGGCCAGGACTCGTTATATAAACCAGGAGGAAGTAATAGAAGGAAGAGATTGTGTCCCTCTGTCAGAAGCTCTGGTGGCTGTCCATCACTCCCACCTTTCATGACGTCCTACCATGCCGTCAACGGCTCCCTTGCAGAATCCATCTGATTCTCATTAGCTAGCTGGCCACTTAGCTGGGAGCCTGCCATTCAGTTCCGTTTATGCCTGTTAACCTGGTTTTGAATAGCCATTGAGAGCACGGAAGTGGTCTGGGGCTCCCTTGCCCTAGAGGGATTTTTCTCTAGACAATTGTCAAATGAGTTGAAATCCCCACCCGGTGACCTCAAGATTGTGCCCCTCCCATTACTCTGTCCGAGGGGCTGAGGTGTTCCTGGTCTGTGTTCAGGGATCAGTGGGCTCTGAGTCCACATTTGTGGGATAGAAATAATACTATCCACACTCCGAGAGGGTCACATGAAGATAAAACAGTCGATTTGTGAATGCAAAGCAGTCTGACTCCAGCATGAGGGAGCAGCAGCTCTCTCCAGCCCCACCACCGTCAGGTAAGGTTGTGGAAACCTTGACGAACCCCGTTGTGGCCTCTGTGGGGCTCAGAATTCCTGCAGTGGGAGGGTGGAATCCACGGGTGGACTCAGCTTCCCCTGAGGCTCTTGGCTTGGGCCCCACAGCGCTGCTTCTCCCACAGAGCACAGTCCCTGAGCTGTCTTACCTTGGCATCATCTGCGTCTTCGCCTACATCGTGGGACATTCCATAGGGCCCAGTGAGTTCTTGCACACCTGCTTTACCTACACCAGTCTCTAGAGCCTGACTCACCTCTGGTGCTTGTGGAATGGGTGGCTGTCCATCCATCCACCTCTCTCCCACCACTACCTTTCAAACTGCTCACCCTCTGACCTACACAGCTCCAATGTCCTTTTTTCTGTTTCGTTTCATTTTGTATTTGTTTGGTTTTTTTATTTGTTTGCGTTTTTTGAGACAGAGCTTCTCTGTATAGCCCTGGTTGTCCTAGAACTCACTCTGTAGACCAGGCTGGACTCAGACTCACAGAGATCCGCCTGGCTCTGCCTCACAAGTGCTGGGATTAAAGGCGTGTGGCGCCGCCACCAACACCCAAACTGTTTTGGTTTTTTGAGTCAGACTTGTACTGTGTATCCTAAGCTGGCTTTGAACTCATGGCCCTCCTGCCTTGGCCCCCAAGTGCTAGGATTACAATTGTGTGTTACTCTACCCAGCTCCAGACCCACTCAATTTTTTAAAATGTATTACCTATTTTATTGATGTATGCATCATGCATACATAATGAGTTCCAGGACAGCCAGGACTACACAGTTCTCAGCTACAAGGTGAATTGAAAACCAGCCTGAAAATGAGCTCCTAAAACATAAGTTTATTTATTTAATCTTTCTTTCTTTCTTTCTTTCTTTTTTTTTTTTTTTGGTTGTTGTTTTTCAAAACAGGGTTTCTCTGTGTAGCCCTGGCTGTCCTGGATCTTGTTCTGTAGACCAGGCCGGACTCAAACTCACAGAGATCCACCTGCCTCTACCTCCCAATTGCTGGGATTAAAGGTGGGCACCACCACTGCCCAACCCAATTTATCTTTTTTTAACATTTTATTTAATATTTGTATGTCTCTGTGCTTGCATAGAATACAGTGCATATGTAAGGGTCAGAGGACAGCTGGTGGGAACTGGTTCTCTTCTTCACTGTGTGAATCTCAAGGTCAACTCAGGTCCTGAGGCTTGGCAGCTGACACCTTTACACACTGAACCATCTTACTGGCCCCTGAAAAATATTTTTTCCCCATGGAGGTAGCAACTAGGGGAAAACATAGCTATAAACATTTGAGGCAAGACTCCTTATGGGGGAAATAATGAGGCAGCAGAGAAGAGATCTGGACTCAAGAAAGGGGTGGAGAGAAGGCACTACCATCCCCATGCTCATTGCAGGGGACAGCAACCCCCTGACAAGTAAGAATTGCAAAGTTGGGCCAATATAGAGCAAGGGCTGGAGAGGACTTGCACTGTGAGGACCTCGAGAAGCTTGCCCCCCGGTGGACTCTACAAACCTTCACTAGCATCCAGTTGAAGAAACAGTGCCAGCTACCACTCCTGGCTCTCCAGGCCTCTGCTGTATTCTGGGGGTGAAAATGGAGTTTCTTGTCAGCCCCCAGTCCTGGCAGGGGTGGTCCACACAGGGACACAAGGTGCTCTAAGGGTCTGAAGTTCGAAGTGAGGTCCTAGCAGTCTTCAGGACCCTCTGAACCTCCCGTCCTCCCAGGTCCTGTCCCCTCCGTGGTGAGGACAGAGATCGTCCTGCAGTCCTCTCGGACAGCTGCCCTCACGGTAGATGGAGCTGTGCACTGGCTCACCAACTTCATTGTAGGCTTGGCTTTCCCATCCATCCAGGTGAGTGACCCTTTGTGCCATCCTTGGCCACCCTGCCTCACCTCAAGGTAAGTTCCTCCTTTAGGAAGAACACCTCCTGAGGCTAGGGATATAGTTCAGTTTCTGCCTAGCATGCACAAGGGCTTGGGTTTGATCCCCAGCACAGCATAAACTGCAGATGATGGTACAGGCCTGTAAAAACAGCACTTGGAAGGTGGAGACAGGAGGATCAGATGTTCAGGACCATCCTTAGCTACATAGAGAGTTTGAGGCCAGCCTGGGATACATGAACTCTTGTCTCAAAACACAGCAATAATCCCTCCACATCTACCAACTCAAAGCTATCAGAGCAGCTCTTAGGTGTTCCATGTGAGGCTTGCTTTGGTCCAGCTCTTTTTATTTACTTATTTCCTGTGCTGGCCATCCCACCTAGATCCTAACATGCATGATAGGCAATGCCCTCCCAGTGCACGGTATCCCCAACCTGGAACTCTTAATCCTCCTGCCTCAGCATCCATAGTGCTGGGATGAAAGCACATGCCACGGCACACAATCTGAAATTCTTTAGTATGCCATGCCCTGCTTATAGAGGAGGTTGCACCTCTGAGTTGTTGGGAAACGGCTCTTGGTTGAAGATCAAAACTGATAGCGCCCAAAGAGGAGCACACCCCTGCTGCCTCCCTCCTCCGAGTCAGCCAGACCCCAGACTTCCAGTGTGGAAAGGACCCAGAGCCTGTGACATTCCTATGAGCCAAACACTAAAGCTGCCTTTTGGAGATTAGGGATGGGCCCAGTTTTCCTGCTGTCTTTTTCCTCTGGGAGTGGGATAAAGTTGACTATGAAGAAAATCCCTGTGACTCACAGAGGCACCGAGTACGTTGTCTGAAGGGTCTCTCTGCCTCTTGTCCCCTCTGCTCTAGGTGGCCATCGGGGCTTACAGTTTTCTCATTTTCACTGTTCTCTGCATCCTCACTGCTGCTTATATCTACGTGGTAATTCCTGAAACCAAGGGCAAGACATTTGTGGAGATAAACTGCGCTTTTGCCAAGAGAAATGGGGTGGAGTTTCCAGAAGAGAAAGAAGTAACGGTGGCCGAGCCTCACACACCCTCTCTGCCTGGCACACAAACATCCTTTTGATGGCTCTGTGGACCCACATGTACTCGGGCTTCCTTCTTTGAGAAAGACACTTGGGGACCAAGCCTTCAGAGAGAGTAACAGCTCTGAGACTTTGGTGTCCCCATGGCAACTGGAAGACTTTGAAAACACAGCACTGACTTTCTTGTCAAGTGGTTAGCTTCCTAACCAAGAGAGGGACGATGTAGGTGGATAGGACCTGATTCTCTGGTTCTACATTAATTCCAAAACTTACATGAGATATACATGCATTTTTTTAAGCTAAAGCTTTACAAGTTCAAGAGAGTCTTAGCTTCATGTTACTATAACAAAATAACTGAGGCAACTAGCTGATAAAATGGAGAAAAAAGATGATTTGGGCTCCTGTTCCTCAGGTTCCAGTCCAAGACAGGGCAGACCCCACGTCTTTAGGCCTCTGACAAATATGACTATCGTGGTGAAAGGGAGTGGGAGAGCAGACTGCTTACATCATGATCCAGGAAGTGGAGAGATGCAAAGTCCCCTTCAGAACACTCCACGATAATCTAGAGACCCTACTGCATCTCCCCCACCTCTCAAGAGTTCTGCCACCTCCCAGCAGCCAGTGGGTTGAAGACCAAGCTTTCCACACTTAAACCTTTGGGGACACTCATCCGACCCATAATATTCAATGTGCTATGGAGGGGTGGGAGATGGCCCAATCAGCTAAGTGCATGCCATACAAGCCTAGGCATCCTATGCCTACATAAACGGCCATGTGTGGTATGTGCTTGTGACCTCAGCACTGGGGAAGCAGAGTTGGCTCCAGAAGCTCGCTGGTCAGTCAGCCTAGCCTAATCAGGGAGCCTGGGGTCCCAATGGCAGACCCTGTCTCCAAAGTCAAGGTAGACCATGTCTGAGGAAAAATGACATCTGAGGTCATATTCTGGCTTCCACATGTGTGCACACACAAATGCAGGTCCACTTGCCCCCACATGAACCACACACACATTAAAAATCCCGATGATTGATGTAGAGATCTGAATTCCAGTGTTTGGTTAGCAAATGAAAGGAACTGAAAGTCAAGATTATAGATGTCACCACCTTCCCCACAAGGTGGCTCCCTGTCCCATCTGTGACTGGAGATCACATCACTATCCTAGTCAGGGTTAGTGGTAGCTGGCAACAGAGCAACACCTACAGCCAATGTTTAGTGTGTGTGTGTGTGTGTGTGTGTGTGTGTGTGTGTGTGTGTGTGTGTGTTTGCCCGCCCACAAGTCTGCAGGGGCCGGAAGAGGGCATCAGATCCCCCTGGAGCTGGAGCTATAGGTGGTGGTAGACTGCCCAACATGGGTGCTGGGAACAAATAGCAATTTCTGTTCCTCACTGATGAGCCGTCTCTCCAGCGTCCCTCCCCCAAGACACCACACACACACACACACACACACACACACACACACACACACACACACACACAAAGCATAGACACAATCATGCACAGAGAGACACACACAGCCAATTTTAGAAAACCATCGGTCCGAGGAGATGTTCTCCCCACAGTAAACCAGCTGATGTCTTCCTTAAGAACAAGATGAGCCCAAACACATGTAAACAACTAAATTTTTAGAATCATAAATGACAGAAGACAGACTTTCCAATAATGTCCTGGGACAATTATATCAAGTTGAAAAAAAAAAAAAAGAACTTTTAAAAATCTTTAAAATTCTGATTTATTATGAGTGGGGTGGGAGTGTGTGTATGTAGAGGTCAAAGAACACTTCTGTGGGTCAGTTCTCTCCTTCCACCTTAATGTGGGTTTTGAGAATTGAACTCATTTTCCCAGACCTTCACAGCAAGCCCCTCTATCTGCTGAGCCATCTCACTGCCCCAGAAGATTAACTTTTTCCCCCCAGGGTCTCACTACGTAGCTCTGGCTGGCCTAGAACTCACTCTGTAGACCAGGCTGGACTCAAAGCCATAGAGATTCACCTGCCTCTGCCTCTCAAGTGCTAGGATTAAAGACGTGTACCACAGTGCCCAGCAGAAGGTGAATTTTTTTTTTTTTTTTTTTTTTGTGGAGCTGGGGATCAAACCCAGGGCCTTGCGCTTGCTAGGCGAGCACCCTGCCACTGAGCTAAATCCCCAGCCCCAAAGGTGAACATTTTTATCTAACCCCATATCACATGTTCACATCAACTCAAGCTGGATCACAGACATAGATTAAAACTTTTCTATTGCTTTTTTAAGATGGTCCAGACTGGGCTGCAGAGTAAGTCCAGGCTAGCCAGGGCTGCACAGAAAGAAGCTGTTTAGAACAATGCTGGGTGGTGGTGGTGGCGCACCTTTAATCCCAGCACCCAGGCAGAGGCAGGAGATCAGCCAGGACCGTCACACAGAAACCCTGTCTCAAAGAAACAAAAGTCAGGAACGGTGTCACACGCCTTTTATCTCAGCACTCTGGAGGCAGAAGCAGGTAGATCTCTAAGCTCAGGGCCACTCAAAACAAAAATTAAAATAAACTAAATATACATACTATATTATTTCAGTTACATAAAGTTCCCAAACATGTAAGATAATCTGTGCTGACAGAAAACAGATGTGTAGTTCCCAGGGGACCTTTTGGGGTGACAGAAACATTCATTATTGAGGCCATCAAGGTGACTCAGCTGGTAACAGCACTTGCCATGCAAGCCTGACAACCTGAGTTTGGCCCCCAAAGCCACTTTAAGGTGGAAGGAGATAAGCTACTCCACAAAGTTGACCCTCCCACCACCTGCCCCAGAGGTGCTGCCCACTCTGAGGTCAAGGTTCCAATGGTACTTAGCTCAGTGCCTTGTAAGCACCCTCTGAGGTCAAGGTTCTAATGGTACTTAGCTTGGTGCCTCATAAGCACTTCTAGCAGGTGTTCCCTAAGTGTCACTCAAGGGGTTTCTGGGGCCACCTGGCTCCATGTTCTAATAGCTGCAACCTTTCCTCATGTAGGCTCAACAAGCACACTGTCCTGGGGTTGGGGCCTAAGCCGGGTCACCATCCACATCTCCCTTGGAAGTAAAGCCTAGGTCTTTGCACTTTGCTCTGAAACTCGGACTCTCTGTCCTTCTGCCCAAGCCAGAGTCTACCAGAGATGTGACTGTGGGTACAGAGCTTCCACAGGTCAGAGGACCCACAGCCTGGGCCTCCCTGAAGCCTGCAGATCTCCTGAGGGTCAAGAAGGATACAGGGCTGGGAGTCGGGGCCGGCTGGCTGGCTGCAATGTCAGCAAGGTCTGGGGTCTAGTAGCTGCCTGCCGAGGATGCATGATAGCCCCTGGGTCTGTGTGAGGCCCCGAGTCCTCCAGAAAGGCTCTCACTGCAGAGTTAGTGACGGGCCACTCCCAGAGCCAGTCTGCATGACAGGGTGTTGGCCAGTGGGTGTTTAGTGCGTTGCACATTAGGATCGTTGCAGGCAGTTCCATTCGGTAAAATGCTCTTTGGGTGGTACCCCAAAACTCCTTATTAGTGTCCTTTCCTGATGCTATTATAAAATACCCTAGCGAAAGCAACTTAAGGGGAGGGTTTTGCTTTGGCTCACGGTGTGAGCGTGCAGTTTGTGCTACTGGTGAAGTCCCAGCAGCAGGAGCAGGGGCTGGTATGGAGCGTCCACAGTCAGGAAGCAGGCTGGAGTCAGGCAGCAGTCAGGAGGCTGCTGGTGCCTCATTAGGCTGGCAGTTAGGTGGGTCTTCCCACCTCAGCTAACCTAATCTAGACAATCTCTCAGACAGGCTCCAAGGTGTGTCTCCTAGGGGGATTCTGGATCCAACCAGATCCTAGCTGACAGTCAATATTAGTCACCACAACTCCCTTCTTAGGGGCAGAGGAGACCTTGTCCAGGTGTCTCGCTTGGGGTTGGGGTGGGGATACCCAGCTGGAGGGAGTTCTGCCCCAACAGGCAGCTAAGATAAACGGCAGTTAGCTGCAGGATGGTCTGCACAACCAGTGTAACAAAGGCTAAGACAGGTTAGCTAGGACAACCTGACCTTTGGTTCCTATAACAGAGTTGGTAATTCTCTACAGGATTCTCCATCAAGGAGATCAGAGTCTATTTCAGCAGTTCTCAACCTGTGGGTCTTGACCCCTCTGGGGGTCAAATGACCCTTTCACGGGGTCGGATATCAGATATCCAGATATTTACATTTGATTCATAACAGTGGCAAAATTGTGGTTATGAAGTAGCAATGAAAATAATTTTGTGGTTGGGGGTCGCCACATGAGGATCTGTACAAAAAGGTGGCAGCCTTAGGGAGGTTGAGAACCACTGGCTAGTTAAACCTGAATTGGCCTCAGCAAGAACACAATGGAGGAACCTTGGCACTGTCTTGCCTTGTCATCTTTGCACCCTTCCCTTCCAGAAATCTCACTGTGTCTCTGAGACATACTCCCCACTGCCACCCAGTGATACATACCCATTATCCCAGCACTCAGGAGGTAGAGGCAGCAGGACCAGGAGTTCAAAGCTGGCCTGAGCAGCATAGCAAGACTGTCTCAAAACACATGTTCCTCATTGTCGTTCAGTTTGTGTGACATCCAGAGAGATTCCACCACCTCTGTCATCACCAGTGCCTAAGGTCCCATCCTCAGCTGTGCCCTGGGACTTGCTCATCAATGGCATCTTCACAGTCAACCTCGCTTTTTGGCATTTGACTGGAATTCTTCTCACTGGCAATGTGACCATTTACACCTGTGCACTGGTGAATGGACAGAATCATGACTGCATAAAAGAGGCCATGGCCTTCTGTCTCGGAGGGACATGTCCCACACCATCAGCCACAGTGGGAAGAGCAGAATAGATGGGGTCCTGGACCCTGTTTCTCACTCCCTTTCTTGCTTGTTCCCATCCCTAGTTTCCATCCTCAAACCAAAAAGCTCCAGTCTCCTTCTGGTGGGCTTGCCTTTTCAGGGGCCTGGGGACATGACTCAGTCAACAAAGTGCTTGTCCTGAGAGCCTGAGTTCTGTCCCCAGTACCTATATAAACAGCCAGGCACGGGCTGGAGGTGCGGCTCAGTGGGTAAAACCTCCAGCTACCAAGCCTAACAGCTTTAGTTCAAGCCTCCCCCACTCCCCACCACACCAGCCCCACCTCCCCACCCACATTCACATGATGAATGGGAAGAACTGACTCCCAAAAGTTGTCCTCTGACCTGCACACACACACATACACACACACACACACACACACACACACACACACACCAAAACGTAATAAAGTATTTTTAAAAGCCAGGGACTATGAGCATCTGTACTCGCTGAGGAGGCAGACACAAGAGATTCTGGGAGTCGCTGGTCAGGAAGCCTAAGCCTAGTTAGTGAGCTCAGGTTCAGTGAGAGAGCCTGTCTCAAAAATTAGGGTGGAGAGTGACTGAGGAAGGGACCCAGTGTCGACCTAAGGCCCCCACATGCATGTGTGAAAACATACACATGGGGGAATCTAAGGCCCCACATGCACATGTGCAAACATACACAGGGAACCTAAGGTTCCCCACATACACATGTGCAAACACACACCCAGTGGGGGGGTGACCTAATACCCCCATATGCACATGTGCAAACACACACATGGCAGGAAGCACATGCTGCTTTCAGTGACAAATCTTTAGGGGGTAATGTTTGCATGTTTATTGGATTTCTTTTCCTCCTCCTCCATTTTCTTTTCTTTTTTTTCTAGCTGACGATTGAACCCAGGGCCTTGTGCTTGCCAGGCAAGCGCTCTACCACTGAGCTAAATTCCCAACCCCCTCCTCCATTTTCTTAGGTGATTTGTGTGTATGTGAGAGAGAGACAGGGTCTCATTGCAGTCCAGACTAGCCTAGAACTCACTGTGTAGCCAAGGATGTCCTCGGGCTCTGATCCTCAAATCGTCTATCCCCCAAGTGCTGGGATCACAGAAATGATTCACCATCCTCAGGATTTGCTGGAATAGTTTAAGCAACAGACATGATTTTTCATGATTAAGTTTCTTATGATGGGTATTTTAAATAATAATGTTTTATATATTAACAGTGCCTGTATTAAACATCTTAAAAATTTTTGGTTATTTCTAATGTTACCTGCCTTATCTATTTATTCAGAGATCCACGTGGCTCCCAAGGAGTGTTGTGATTGCACCTGTCAGACACCTGGAGGGGCTATTGAGCTTAGTTTTTCCTTTCCTGGACAGAGAGAGACAGAGACAGACAGAGACAGAGAGATAGACAGACAGAGACAGAGAGACGGAGAGAGTTATGTAATTATATGAGTTCGAAGCCAGAAGCTAGAAGCCAGAGGAGGGCCAGTTGGTGCTTATGAATGTCCACCTTGTCCCTCCTCTGGGGTCCGAATCCTGACTCAGTCTACCATAAAGATGGATGGATGGTCCTGATGGAGGCTGAGGGTGTATGAAGGTCAATAATAGAATGTGTGCTTAGCATGCGTGATACTCTTGATCCCATTCCCAGCACACATATTAAAACAAAATCAAAC
This sequence comes from Onychomys torridus, assembly GCF_903995425.1. Classification (NCBI taxonomy): domain Eukaryota; kingdom Metazoa; phylum Chordata; class Mammalia; order Rodentia; family Cricetidae; genus Onychomys; species Onychomys torridus. Next base: position 161,561,337 of record NC_050444.1, read on the forward strand.
CAAGTCAAAATATCAAAAAGCAGCACCCATATAAAACAGCTTTTAGCAAGGCAGGGCCTCCACTGTGGGGCCAGGCCATCTTATTCCATGAACCCATGCTTCAGGGTTCCCCAGCAGGCAGAAGTTTCTATGCCAATCTTTTCTTCCATTCTGAGCTGAGCCCTCCATCAGAGAGAAGGGGACATTGGAGGAAGGTGACCTCGGCTCTGATGATAGGCTAGGGCACTGGGATCAGCTGTCCTGAGGCCAGACCTCATGGGGTTTTCAGCTATGGCCATCAGTGGGTTCTCTATATTGTATACCATGTCACATACAGGAGATTTGTTTGGGTTGATTTGGCTTGATGGGGGTGGGGTATATTCCTACTCTCCAGCATGCTGACGCAGCACCTGGGGGCAGCGTATTATTGTTTACTAGAGACTCATGAGTTGTGGGTCTCCATCTCTCAGCTGCACAGCCTAGCTTTGACTTGCTGTGTTCTTTAAGGCAATATTTTATCTGAATCTTTTGCACCCCTAATCCCAGCTCTCAGGAGGCTAAAATAGGAGAGTCACTGGAGATCAAGTAAAATTTCATCTGAGCTAGGTAGTTGTGGTGCATGCCTTTAATCCCAGCACTCGGAGACAGAGGCAGCAGATGTCTGCAAGTTCAAGGCCAGCCTGATCTACAAAGTGAGTTCTGGGACAGCTAGGGTTATACAGAGGAACCCTGTCTTGAAAAACAAAATAAAACAAGAAAAGGCTGGTGCTGGAGACGGACCTCGGCAATTAGCACTGGCTGCTCTTCCAGAGGACCTAGGTTTGAGTCCCACCACCCACAGCTCACAACTTGTCTGTAACTCCAGTTCCAGGAGATCTGATGCCCTCTTCTGGCCTCAGCAGGCACTGAACACATGTGGTACACAGACCAAAGCACCCACACACATGCAATAAAAATAAATCTCAAAATACATATACATATACATATATGTGTGTGTGTGTGTGTGTGTGTGTGTGTGTGTGTGTGTGTGTGTATTTAATGTCTGTCTGTTTATAGAAACATAAAACCTTGATCAAGGCCAAGGTATAGTCAGTGGTGGAGCATGTGATGAGCATAAGGCCCTGGGTTCTATCCTCTGCACCAAATCATCAACAACATTTGTTGGTTTGTTTGCCTCAGGGTGATGGTTAATTGTAGTTGGAGAGCTTCTCTCCAGGTGCCATCAAGCCCCCGTGGTCCCATAACCCATGTATAAAATAATCACTCAGATGCTTATATTACTTATAAACTGTATGGCCATGGCAGGCTTCTTGTTATCTAGTTCTTCTATCTTAAATTAACCCATTTTTATTAATCTATACTTTGCCACATGGCTTGTGGCTTACCAGTACCTTACATCTTTCTTGTCATGGCAGTGGATGGTGGTATCTTTCTGCCCCAGCCTTCACTTCCCAGCAATCTCCTCCTCCTTGTCCCGCCTACCCTATCTTTCCTGCCTGGCTACTGGCCAATCAGCACTTTATTTTAACCAATCAGAGCAACACATTTGACATATAGACCATCCCACAGCAGTTAATATCACTGTGATTGTTAATCACACAGTCTTGGTGGTCAACTCAACACACCTGCAAAGAGGGAGCCTCGTTTAAAGATTGCCTCTCTCTCTTTGGCTATGGGCACGTCTGTGGGGCATGTTCTTGATTAGTAATTGGTGGAGGAGGACCTAGCCCACTGTGGCAGGTGGGTTGTATAAAGACTCTAAGTGAGCAGCAGCAGGAAGTTAAGCCTTAAGCATGTTCCTCTGCACTTTCTGCTTCAAGCCCCTGCCTTGGTTTCTCTCGATGAACTATAAATTGTAAGCTAAATAAACCCTTTCCTCCCATGGCTGATTTTGGTCCTAACGTTTAACCCAGCAACAGAAAGCTAAGCAGGACAGGGAACGAGCCTTTGGAGATGGAGGCAGGAAGCACGGCTTCCCACTCTTGCATGCAGCACCCTAAGTAATTCCCCTGGACTTTCAGGGACCTCAACTCAGGCCGAACTAGTATTCATGGTTTCAATACAGAAAAGAAGGTTAGGTCTAGCCACTTTATGAAGCAGAGTTGGGCCCCAATTCTGATACCTTAATATAAGCTTAGGTGTGCAGGTTAAGAGAAAGAAAGGGAAACATGGGTGTGGGCTCCCTAAGAGGTGATCTTCAGCCATCTGTGGTGTACAGTGGTCATGTGTAGGATTTGGTGCAATGTGAGGACATTATGTGGCTAAGAAGCCTGAGGTCACCGTGTGGTGCTTGAGGGGCACCTGGCAGGCCTACAGTTGATGGATAAGAGTCTAGCCATGGGGTTATTAGAAGGTAGGATATTTTTATTAAAAGTTTTGCCTGAGATTCTGAGGCCACGTCTGGGGAAGTCAACAAGACCCAAGACCCTAAACATCTGGGCCTTCAACACAGTCATTGTTACTTTAACATGATTTATCTATAGATGAGAATATTAACTCTATGTTTGTAGCAAATGCTGGGTTGTTTTAAATTTTATTTGTTTCCTCTCTGTGTCTGAGTGTATCACAGTTCAAGTGTGGAGGTCAGAGGAGAATTTATAGAAACCAATTCTCTCCTTCCACCACATACAGGATCAAACTCGGGTCCTCAGGCTTGCTGGTAATGCCCTTATATGCTGAGCCATCTCTGTGCTGGAATTCCAGCTTCTCTGTTTGCAAGAGACTTCAACCAGACTCCGGTGAGGGCTTTTCCTTCCCATGGACCCACAATTCCCCTGTCTACCCCACCTCAGTTAATATTAATTGATAACTTGACAGGAATGACAATCATGCAGTAGACAAATTTCTGGGAGAATTTCTAAACTGAGTTAACCGGTGTGACCCATCACGAATGTGGATCGCACTCTAGGAAATCTGTTCAGTGTGTCCTCCACACCCGTGCACCCTCAAAGATGTGCATGCTTGCACTGTGGGTGGGGCTACCTAGGCCTGAAAAGTCCTGTGTGCACAGACTGGAGGGCAGCACCTTCTCCGCAAGGGCGGCTGGGCTGGCTGCCCCTCCCCTCCAGCCATAGGCAGGACCCTCTTGTTTTTACAAATGGCAGGTACACTGAAGGCCTTTCAGAGATTCTGGCATTGGTGAGGGGAACACGCACCGGGTGTGCCCTGGAAGAGCCCTGGCTATTTCTGAAGGATGGCCAGTTGCTCAAGGGCCCTAATGCCCATTCTGAGCTTCCTGCAGCTAGCTCTGAACACTGACACCTCAGGGCCTGCCTTGGGTCCTCCTGGCTCCTATCCCTGAGGCTGTGCCCTCCTGAAGGAGGAAGTCTGCCTGGTAACTTAGTTTCCTCTGACTGAAACTGGCTTCCATTAAAGAACATGACTCCCAGGCACCCCTTTGAGAACATTTTTCAGAAAACAAAGTTGACCTCAGAAATTTGGTTTAAAAAGCGTTACCCTCAAATTATCAACAGAAGTCCCCGTCCCCACCCTGGCTGGTGTTTGGGTTGTTTTGAAACAATTTCTACTATGATGTTTGTAGCAGGAAAAGTGGGAATCGTAAATTAACAGTTATAACACCATTATGTCCACAGTCAGTTTGCCTAGAAGTCACAAAAATATTATTGATGATTATGCTGAGCCATCTCGCCAGCCCCTTTAAAAAAATTTTTAACATGTATTTAGTGGGGGTGGGGAGGAGTGCCAGATAAGTGTGGGTGTCATGCCACAGCACATGTGTGGAAGTCAGAGGACAACTTTTGTGGAGTCAGGCTCTCTCCTTCCATCATGTGGGTTCTGGGATTGAATTCAGGTTGTCAGGCTTAGCCAAAAGTGCCCCTACCCACTGAGCCATCTCACCAGCCCAGAAATTTTAAATATTGAAAACTTTTAGGTGATTTTATTTGAGCTTATTACTTGCTTCTTATTGTTAAAGAATTGGTGCTATTTGTGGGAGACATTATAATCTAATCCAACCATAAGGAGGACAGTTATTTAAACTCTTGCTATGCCCCCTCAAGTACCACACGGTGACCTCAGGCTTCTTAGCCACATAATCCTACATACTGAAAGGATCAAGCAGATGCCATAATAGGCTGCTCAGTCTTCTCTCAGAGATCAGGCCTCAATTTCAGTTTCCTGAGACTTGAGCAAGCAGTTTCTGGGAGGGCCATGAACAAGAGACACAGTCCTTGCAGTAGCTCCCTTTCTGCATGTACTCTGACTGCTCAAGGTTCAGCCACCAACTTAGAGCTGTGTGCATCAGTCAAGAACAGAGCCTGGACCACTGAGCCAGCCCCCACAGTATGTGCAAGGCCAGCCAGCCCCCGTAGCAGCTGAAGGACAAAGCCTGGGACTTGTCCCAGACAGGCTCCAAAATGATAATTGTAACTCCCAACCAGTAAATTCAAAGGTTACATACCCTCACCCAATTAAAAGAGAACAGAGATAAAAAAAATAAATAAATAAACCAATCCTGGGCTAGAGAGATGGCTCAGAGGTTAAGAGCACTGACTGATCTACCAGAGGTCCTGAGTTCAATTCCCAGCAACCACATGGTGGCTCACAACCATCTGTAATGAGATCTGGTGCCCTCTTCTGGCCTGCAGTCATACATGCTGTATACATAATAAATAAATCTTAAAAAATAAAATAGAATAAAAAAATAAACCAATCCGGATTGCACCCGTGCCAAAGCCCCAACTGCCCTGAAGAACTTGCAGTTTTTGCCTTTAAAAAGCTAACCTCACAAAGAAAGATCAAGCTCCTCCCAGTGTCACTGCTATGTTTTAGAATGAGCTTTCCTGCCATGACTTGTAAACTTAAACAAAATAAACCTTGCTGTTGCATTCTGGACATCCACAGTCTTTTGTGGTCTCTTTGGGGTCGTGATCTGGGCATAACACACATGACCACTGTACACCACAGACAGCTGGAGATCTCCTTTTGGGGAGCCCACACCCATGTCTCCCTTTTTGTCTCTTAAATGTTAAAATAGTCTTTATGCTGGCCTGGCTAGAGAAGCATTGCAGGAAAGAATATCCTTCAGGGCTTGGGCAATGGCTCTGAGGTAAACCAATTACCATACCTAAGTGGATTTTTCTGACCCTCCTGCCAGCTTCCAAATCACAACACAAAAACTTATTATTAATTACAAAATCTCAGCTGATAGCTTAGGCTTGTTTCTAACTAGCTCTTATAACTTAAATTAACCATTTCTATTAATTTACTTTCTGCTCCATGGCTATTACCTTTACTCTGTACTGCCCATTCTGCTTTCCTGTTTCCTCAGTCTCTGGCTGGCTCTGAGTCTCCTCCCTTCTTCTTCCCAGCATCCTCTCTGCCCTGAAAATCCTGTCTAGCTATTGGCCATTCAGCTTTTCATTCAACCAATCCAAGTGATAAATCTTCACAGTGTACAAAAAGATTATTCTGCAACAACCATACAAGAATGAGGACCTGAGTTCAAATCCCAAGACCCATGCACTCTCTGACAGGGAGATGGGAGGCAGGAGAATCCCCAGAAGCTCATAGGCCAGCTAACAATGACAAACAACAAAGAGAGCCTGTCTCAAACAAGGTGGAAGGCAAGGACCAACACCTGAGATTGTCCTCTGACCTCCAGGTGTCCTCTGACCTCTGTCTCGGACACCTGCTGTGGCAGGCCCCTACACACACACACACACACACACACACACACACACACACACACACACATGTTCCAAGTGCCTGAGATTGGAACACCATGGCCCAGAGTTCAGTGAGCAAAAGGAACTTAGTAAAAGATGACAGTCTAGAATACAACCAGGGGCCAAATGACATAACCCACAAGTAAGGCTTTGGAATTAATTCCTTATAGTGGAAAACCACTGGAGGGTTTTCAGTAGGAAAATGACATGATTAGGTCTGTATTTCAAGGGAATAAATAGCAATAAAGAATAATGAATACCCACCAATCCACTATCCATTCTCAGCAACAGCTCATTACAAGCACAAAAGTCCTGTGTTTTCTCCAACCACCCTTCCTTTTAATGGATATAACCACTGTTCTGCCTCAGGCATTTTTTTTCTATTATCTTGCTATGTATTTTGCTACCTTAAAATTCCATGGAGATCATGTTGTATTGTTGAACTTTTTATAAATAATATTATGCTGTTTTTCTTGCTGTGTTTGTGGTTCAACATTGTGAGTTTTTACCCTGTTGCTGTGTCTAATTCCATTCCTTCATTACTTGCCACTATGATCTATATGATCATTATTTTATATTAGTCTCTTGACAAACATTAGGTTTTCCCCATTAATATTCAATTATAAGAAATACTGCGTTGAGGGTTGGAGAGTTGGCTCAGATGGTAAAGTGTTTGCTCAAGTTTGAAAACCTAACTTCTAGCCCCAGGACCCACATAAAAAGCCAAGTGTGGTGGCACACTTGAAACCCCAGCACTGAAAAGGCAGAGATAGGTGGGTCCCTGGGACTCCTTGACTGACCAGCATAGACTAATCATCAAGTCTCAGATCAGTGAGAAACTTTGTCCCAAAAACCAAGGTAAGAGGCTGGAGAGATGGCTCAGTGGTAAAGATCTCTTGCAGAGGATCTGGGTTCAAGGTTCCCAACTCCCACATGTCAGATCACAAACACCTGTAACTCCAGTTGCAGGAGATCTAACACCCTCTTCTGACTTCCAAGGGCTTCTACATGGGGTGCACATTCAGGCACACACACATAAGATAAAATAAAATAATAAAATACAAGATGGACAGTTCTGAGGAAGGACACCCTAAGACCTAGGTTGACTACTGACCTCCATCCACATGCATGTGCACACACAGGCACCTGAACACATACACACAGTTGCATGTATATACACACACACACACACACACACACACACACACACACACACACACACACTGGGGAGCTTGGTAAAGTGCTTGATACACAGCAATGAGGACCTAAATTTGGGTCTCCAGCACTCATGTAAAGGCTGGGTGTAAAGGCTGTGCACATCTGTGATCCCAGCACTGGAAGGGAGCCAAGGAGACAGGTAAATCCCCAGGGCTCATTGGCCAATCAGTCTAGCCAACTGGCTCCATGAGAACTCCAGGTTCAATGAGGAAACACTGTCTCAAAAAATAAAGTGAGGAGTTGTTGTAGAACAGTATTTTACTTTTGTTACTTTTGTTTATGTTACATTTGTTTAACTCCTGCAGAAGCTGTGTTACTTTGCATGTCTAATAAAGAACTGAACAGCCAATAGCAAGGCAGGAGAAAGGACAGGACAGGCTGGCAGGCAGAGAGAATATGTAGAAGGAGAAATCTGGGAAAGCAGAAGGAGCCAGAGAAGGAGGACTCCAGTGGCCAGCCACCCAGCTACACAGCAAGCCACATAGTAAGATTTACAGAAGTAAGAGAACGGGGGCTGGAGAGATGGCTCAGAGGTTAAGAGCACTGACTGCTCTACCAGAAGTCCTGAGTTCAATTCCCAGCAACCACATGGTGGCTCACAACCATCTGTAATGAGATCTGGCGCCCTCTTCTGTATACATAATAAATAAATAAATCTTAGAAAGAGAGAGAGAGAGAGAGAAAGAGAGAGAGAGAAAGAGAGAGAGAGAAAGAGAGAGAGAGAAAGAGAGAGAGAGAAAGAGAGAGAGAGAGAGAGAGAGAGAGAGAGAGAGAGAGAAAGAGAGAGAGAGAAAGAGAGAACGGGAAAAGCCCAGAGGCAAAAGGTAGTTGGGATAATATTTAAAATTAAGGAAAGCTGGCAAGAAACAAGCCAAGACAAGGCCAGGCATTTATAATTAAGTATTTATATATTAAGTATTTATATGTGCATAGCACATATAAATAAGCCTCCATGTGTGATTTATTTGGGATCTGGGTGGCGGGCCCCCCAAAAGATCAAAGACCAACCAACAACACAGAGTGACTGATGAAGGTACAAATATCCACCTCTGTTCTTCAAAAGAGAGAGCACAGAAACATGCACATACATATACAGAAATAATAGGAACTCAAGCAGAGAAAACAGTTGATGTAGAAGCCACGGAGAAGCCAGGCGGTGGTGGTGCACACCTTTAATCCCAGCACTTGGGAGGGAGAGCCAGGCGGATCTCCGTGAGTTCGAGGCCAGCCTGGACTACAGAGTAGGTTCTAGGAAAGACGCAAAGCTACACAGAGAAACCCTGTCTCAAAAAACCAAGAAGGAGGAAGGAGGAGGAAGGAGGAGGAAGGAGGAGGAAATAGGAGGAAGGAGGAGGAAGGAGGAGGAAGGAGGAGGAAGGAGGAGGAGAAAGAGGAGGAGAAAGAGGAGGAGAAAGAGGAGGAGAAAGAGGAGGAGAAAGAGGAGGAGAAAGAGGAGGAGGAGGAGAAGCTGCCATGAAGGAGTGCTGCTTATTGGCTTGCTTCTCATGGCTTGCTCAGTCTGATTTCTTTTTGTTTTGTTTTGTTTATAACAATGCCTAGAGGGGGACAAAAGACACCCCCCCGCCCTTGCTAGTTACAGCCAAATGTAGACCCTTCCAAACACCTGGTACTTGGGCCTGTGATCCAATCAACTTCTTATGCAGTCCTGGGTACAGCCACTAGGAAACCTAGTGGGCTTCAACATTCCTGGAACTGAGTACAGCAGATGGTCTAAGATGGTGGCCCTACCCTAAGACGGAGTTTGTACTACCTTCACAAAATCCTACTTCATATTATTGCAGCTTGCAACACCTTAATTTTTAAAAAATAAAGTGGTACAAATGAATAGAAACAGAATTTAAAGATGAAAATTTCCAAAATCACTTTATTACATCTGAATTCTAAAGGGAAGTTTGGCTGATTTATAACTTAGATCAAAGTAAATAATTTTCTTTTTGCCATACTGGGGAATCAAAACCAGGGTTATGGCAAGCACTCTATCACTGAACTGCATCCCAGACCCAAAATATAAATGAATGATTGACAGGAGGTTGTGGAAGGTTTGATTCCTTTGCATGTCCATCCAGATCTGTTCCCATCAGTGATGTTTCACCACATCACTTCTCTTCCATCTGATGTGACTCACTTCCTCTCATGGATGATAATCCCACTGAGTTGACCAGAGACTCACTGGAGGCAGCAAGGATTCCAGAGACAGGACAGGGTGAGCCCACAGGGCCAGCGTGCCTATTCCGGTTCATTAATCATGCTTTCTCTTCTTAATTTTCTTCGGTCCAACATAGTGTGCCAAGTTTTCAAGCTTCTGGTCACTCTTTTTTAGGTACAAATAGGACAGACCAGCTAGAACACATTCAATAAAAAGAAGAATTAAGCCAGGCATAGTGGCGCAACCCTCAGAAGACGGGCTGGTGGGTCTCAGAGTTTGAGGCCAGCCTAGTGTACATAGCAAATTCCAGTCCAGACAGAAGTACATAGTGAGAGCCTATCTGAAAAATAAATAAATATAAGATGAAGAGTAACTGAAGAAGACATTCAGAGTTGACCTCAGGCTTTCACACTCACTCACATGTGTATACACCACACACTCACACTCACACACACTCACATTTGTATATACCACCCACACCCACACACTCTCTCATGTATATATACCACACACACACTCACACTCGCATGTGTATAGCCCACACAACTCACACATTTGCATATACCACCCACACCCACACACTCACATACACTCGCACTCACGTGTGTACACACCACACACTCACACATGCATATACCACATGCACATACTCACACGCATATATAGCACCCACACACACACACACACACACACACACACACACACTCATGTATACACCACCCTCACACACACAGTCACATGTGTATACACCACACTCACACATACACACTCACATGTTTATATACTACTCTCACCCACACGCTCACACACATGCGTATACACATACACACACTCACATGTGTGTACATCACCCTCACATACACACATACTCATGTGTACATATACCACACACACACACACACACACACACACACACACATTTTTTTAAATTAGATTTAAATGATCAAACTTAAAAGGATCTCATGGAAACGGAGAACGCAGAGTGGCTGGTCATAATCTTCCCTGTATGTGTTTGTGTGTGTGTGTTGCTGGAGAAGCAAAGCCAGAGCCTCAGGCATGCACTAGCACTAAGTCACATCCCAAGTCCTCTGTATTCCTTGGTTTCTCCTGTATGGTTAGTTGATACAGTCAGTTACGAAATGATCTTGAGTCTGCCAAAGACAGCAGAGGGGCAGGTTCTATTATTGGATGGCTGAAACCATCTTCTGGGCCACCGGGTGGCCATTCTGGCCAAGCAGGTTCTACTGCGCCAGAAAGTGGTGGTTGTGCACTGTGAGAGCATCAACATTTCTGGAAATTTCTACAGAAACAATTAAAGTACCTGGCCTTTCTCCCAAAGCAGATGAACACCAACCCCTCTCGAGGCCCCTATCACTTCGGAGCCCCGAGCCTCATTTTTTGACAGACTGTACAAAGCATGCTGTCCCACAAGACCAGGCGAGGCCAGGCTGCCCTGGAACACCTCAAGGTGTTGGATGGGATCCCTCCACCCTGTGACAAGAAAAAATGGATGGTGGTCCCTGCTGCCCTCAAGGTTGTGCGGCTGAAGCCCCCCAGAAAGTTTGCTTACAGGGCGTCTAGCTCATGAAGTCAGGAAGAAGAACCAGGCAACAACAGCTGCTCTAGAGGAGAAACGGAAGGAAAAGACCAAAATCCACTATCAGAAGAACAGCTCCTGAGGCTATGGAAACAAGCAGAAAAAAAGTGGAGAAGAAAATCAGCAAGTCCACAGAGGTCCTCAAGACCAAGGGACTCCTGTGTGAGCCCAATAAAGACTGTTTGTGCCTCAAAAAAAGGAAAGGAAGAAAAGGAGGGAGGGAGAGAGGGAGAAGGGAGGGAGGGAGGAAAGAAGGATATGAAATGTTATTATCAGTTAATATGAGCAAGCAGGATGGAATTCTACAGAACTGCAATATTGTGGGCCATGGAACATGGCTGAATGGAGCAGCCCATGGCTATATAAAAGTCTGGGCCTGAAGGAAAAACAAAATGATATATGTTCTCTGCACTTTTATCAGCATGAGGCACAATTCTTGAGACCCCATGGGTGGGTATGAGGAACGAGGCCACACACACACACACACACACACACACACACACACACACACACACACCCTGGGAGGGGAAGCAGTCACCCGGCAGAGTGGGTGCAGATGGAGGACCTCTAGACACCAGGAGGCATCCTAGTCTGGGTATCTAGGATGTGTACTCTCTCCTGAGGGTAAGTTGGAGTCTCTCATGGAAAGCATTCCAGATGTGGGATACAGAACGCCAAATGGTCTCTTGGTATATGTTGCAAGAGTAGTTAAAAAAAATAGTAAGGAAATTTAGCAAGGAAAATGGAAACCTGGAAAATCATGGAACACAAAGATGGATCAGTGAATAAGTCCAAACATTCTTTGTTTAGCCTACATTCACGTGAATCACATGACAGACATCACACTAGGAATAGGGATCGCAGGGTCAATGCTGTATGTGGACTGGCTGGTTTTGTGTGTCAACTTGACACAAGCTAGAGTCATCAGAGGAAGGAGCCTTAGTTGAGAAAAAGCCTCAATGAGATCCAGCTGTAAGGTGTTTTCTCATTTAGCAATCAATGTAGGAGGGCCCAGTCCATGGTGGGTGGTGCCATCCTTGGGCTACTGGTCCTGGGTTCTATAAGAAGGTGGGCTCTGCAAGCCATGGGAAGCATGCCAGTAAGCAGCACCCCTCCATGGCCTCTGCGTCAGCTCCTGCGTCCAGGATGCTGCCATGTTTGAGTTTCTGTCCTGACTTCCTTCAGTGATAAACAGCAATTCTGAAATGTAAGCCAAGTAAACCCTTTTCTCCCCAACTTGCCTTTTGGTCAGCGAAAGCAACAGAAACTCTAACTAAGACAAATTGTTACTGGTGTAGTGGGGTGTTGCTGTGACAGACTTGACCATGTTTTGGGGAGGATTGTAGAAGGACTTTAGAACTTTGGGCTAGAAGAGCCACTGAGTGTTGAGGCCTCAGTGGGATGTTCTGTGGAAACTTGGAAAATAAGAATATCGAGAGAAGTGAAGAGCATGGAGGCCTGGCTTGCAAAGTTTCTGAAGGAAGTTTGAAGAGACTATTGGGGCCATTTGTTATTTTGAATTAAGATCCTGAGTTTCCTGTTGGCTGGGGCTGAAGAATCAGCTGTGATTAACAAGATACCAGAGCTATTAAAGCAAAATTTTGCTTTGCTGGGATACTTGATGCTGGTTGGCTGGAGCCAAGATACTAGCGGTGATTAAGAAGAGACCAGCATCACTGAAGTGAAATCTTCTGGGAAATGTTTCCTGAGAGCACAGAGAAGCTATGTTCCAGAGGTGACCAAGATTGTACCTATGCTTGCAGCTGGGCTTAGTAATGTGTAAGTTGCCCAGGTGATGAAGGTATGAGGGGGTCATGGAGAGCAGCTGAGACTTGGCACGGTGAGAGGCCAGGAGAGGCCATTGGTGAAGGTCCAGCCTCAGTGGTAGTTGAAGGCCCAGGAGTGAAAGGTCATGTAAAGAAGTTGAGGCTTGGCACCATGAGAGAGCCTATGAGAGGCTATTGGTGAAAGCACAGCCCAGTTGCAACTGGAGAGGCTATTGGTGAAAGCACAGCCCAGTTGCAGCTAGAGATTCCAGAGTTTTGCAGATGCCAGTACCGTGGGTTTTCCACCATCAATAGCATCCTCAGCAGTAATAGTGAGGAACCAGTCAGCACCTGGAAGACAAGCCATGTGTGCTGTACAGGGCGGAGCTGGAGAAGTGGCCCACGTCCTCTGAGGAGTCCAGAAGATCATGAGTGGATCCCAGACATCGGGTGGTTGTAGTTGTTTGGCTTTGATGGGGGTGGTGAAAATGGGTCTTAATTTGTATGTGGGCAGATAGAGGTGTGATTTTTAAAGTGGACCGGGAGTGGGTTTGTAATACAGGAGAAGGGAGGTGAGGCTCTTGAGAAATAATCTCACTTGGGCTCAGTAAAGCTTGAGGCTACATGCAGACAAGAGTTTGTGGATTCTCTTTGTCGCCTGGTTCTCCCTCCAACTACAGTGAAGATCAGGGAGACCGCACACCATGTGGTGTCTCCTCTGTGTTCTCACTGAGATGGGAGAAACAGGTGTCTACCGTCTTCTCCTGCCCTGTCCATGTTGGTCCATGTGAATAGCATTCCTTCCTTCTCTATTGCTATAAGAGATCAACCAGAGAAGGAAAGAACGTTGAGGTCCATAAGTCAAACAAAAGAAGTAAGAGTTGATGTCACTTACACTTATCAGGAAATGGGAAGTTGACCTCCACTACTCTGTGGTTGAGGGGCTGGGTCTTTCGGTAGCCATCATGAAGGGTCTCATTGTGGTGATTCTGAATAGCATTCTCTATCCTCTCAACCTGCAGACAACATAAAGTTACCGATGCGGCAGCAGGGAGCACTGGGAAACTTAAAAGTGTTTGGTTAGTGATTGGATAGATGCTGCCATCTCGGTGATGCTGGCAGTCTCAGACAACCTCAAGCTCAGTGGTCCTGAGTGGTCTGCCAGCCTCTACTCCGGATCTTACCCATCCATCCGTTCATCTTCCCAGCAGGATCTCCCACACTCCTGCCTCATCTTCTTATATGAGTATTTGGTTAACAGAACAAAAGCAATAAGTAACAGAAGCCTATCAAGTGTTAGGCTCAGTGTTCATTTTTCTAAAAATATATTCCATCTACATCCTTGAAGTTTGTTTTTGTTGTTTTTTTTCTGCATGCAAAAGTCTGGGTTCTCCATTCATTTCCCTTCTAGGAGTCTGAGTCTCCTGCCCTCTCTCTGTGGCTAACTCTCTCTATATATTGTTCATTTATTTGTTTATCTATTTTGATTTTTCAAGACCAGGTTTCTCTGTGTAGCCCTGGCTGTCCTGGAACTCGGTCTGTAGATCAGGCTGGCCTCAAACTCAGAGATCTGTCTGCCTCTGCCTTCCAAGTACTGGGATTAAAGGTGGGTAGGGTTTTTATATTTTTAGACGGGGTCTCACTATGTAGCCCTCCTGGCCTGGAACTCACTCTGTAAAGCAGGCTAACCTCAAACTCGGAGATCTGCCTCCCAGGTGTGGATCTACAGCCATGCACCCCACACCAGGCTGAGTCTTTTCTGGAACTTAAGTGAGCCATCTGCTAGATCCCTCTACTCCAGCCTCCATCTCTCTTCGCCACTTTGCACATTTCCACCTCCGTTCCTCTTTGTACCATGGTTAGACTACTTTCCTACCTCTGTCTTCCAATTTACTGTCTCTTGAATTAAATCCAACATGCTATTAAACTCATTCATTCGTTAATTGTGGTTAATATAGTTTCATCCCAAAAATCCTGTTTGTTTTTATCCCCAAATCTGCTGATCATTTTGTACTTTTGTTCTTTCCCTATATTTAAATCTCTTATTTCTTTATGTACATCAGATACTCTTACATTATTTGTCTGGTAATTCCCCTGTCTGAAATCTTTGTAACTCTGACTCAGGTGACCCTCATTCCCACTGTCTTTTCCCTTGTGTTTTGGGATTTGCCCCCACAGTGCTGGAGATCAAATCTAAGGCCTTGTTATGCTAGGCAATTATCCTTAAAATCAAGCTATAATCTGAGTTTGGCTATTTGAACGAATATCTTACTTTGTAGCCCAGGCTGGCTTGAAGCTTACTGTGTCCAAGGCTAGCCTAGAGCTCTCTACCCTCTTACCTCACAGGCAAATGAACCCGTGTGGTCTCTGAGGAGCTAAGCAAGCTTCTTTCTAATAATGTGACTTGTTGAATCCTTCTAGATCTGGATGTAAGTTTCATTTTTCCAGAGATAATAGGCCTATGCTATGTCCCTTCTCTGGGGACACTTCCAGCCTACTGAGTAAATTTTGTGTGGAGGGTCCTTGCCTAGCCTAGTAGAAGCCTTTTCCATCTTCCGCTGGAAAAGAGAATTGAAGTTTAGGGGAAGGACTATTTGTTTCTGAGGGGAAATAAAGTCTAAAGAAATATTAGATTTGCCCTGTAGCTTCAGTAGTATATTCAGCAGATGTATATTATGTACCCATATGGTGTTCACTAAAGTCGAACATTCAGAGCTAGCTGTGATGGCTCATGCCTCAACATTCAGGAGGTTGGGGCAGGAGGACTGCCATGACAGAGTTACAGAGTGAGACCCTGTCAGGAGAAGGAGGTGGGAGTGGGAGGAGAATGGCAGTGAGGGAGTGGGGGAGACAAGGAGAGAGGGAGTTTGGTAGGTAGGTTGGTAGGTTGGTAGGTTGGTAGGTTGGTAGGTTGGTAGGTTGGTAGGTTGGTAGGTTGGTAGGTTGGTAGGTTGGTAGGTTGGTAGGTTGGTAGGTTGGTAGGTTGGTAGGTAGATAGGTTGGCTGACTCACTCATGTACCTGGACTACTATTTTGAACAATAGAGCAATTCTCCTCAAAAGACTGAGTACATGGCTGGGGAAATGGCTCAGTGGTTAAGAGCACTTGTTGCTCTTACAGAGGACCTAAGTTTGGTTCTCAGCACCAAGTTCCTATAACTCCAATTCCTGCAGCTCTGATGGTCTCCTGCATGCACATGGTACACAAAGATGCACTCCCGTGTGACAGGCATACACTGGGGGCACACACATACAAATGAAATTAACCAATCTTTTAAAAGACCAAATATAACGCTGTGTTTTAACACAACAAAGAGCTGAAGCAGTCCTTGGCCTGAGACATGGAAGATGTTAAAATGTAAGCTGTACAAGGATCTAGGATGGGGCATGGCCAAGTCTGCCCGAGAACATTCCTCTTCTTCACCGTGCACTTTTTTCACACGGCCTGGACACCAGACCTTTCAATGCATCGATTCTAAGCTACCAGATCAGCTGGTGCCTCCAACACCCATCCCCGCCTCAGTGGCCGAAGGTTACCTGCAGTTCCATGGGGGTGGGGAGGGGGAGGGGTATTTGTCCTGGCTAGTTTATGTCAGCATGACAGAAGCTAGAGTCATCTGAAAGGAGGGAACCTCAACTGAGGAGAAGCCTCCATAAGAAACAGCTGTGGGGCCTTTTCTTAATTAGTGATTGATGGGAGAGGGCCCAACCCATGGTGGGTGGTGCTATCCCTTGGCTGCTGTCCCGGGTTGTATAAGAAAGCAGGCTGAGGAAGCCATAAGAAGCAGCCCCTCCGTGGCCTCTGCATCAGCTCCTGCCTCCAGGTTCCTGTCCTGTTTGAGTTCCTGTCCTGACTTCCTTCAGTGATGAGGAAGTGTAAGCTGAATAAACCCCTTCCTCCCCAAGTTGCTTTGGTCACGGTGTCTCATCACAGAAATAGTCACCCTGACTAAGACCATGTCAGAGCCTCTGGGTGGCCAATACCAAAGAATCAGGTGGGCCTCTGGAAGTGTCCTTGCTAGCCAGACAGTTAAAGGGAGGCTTTGACAAAGTGGTGCTGTGTTACCTGGGTCTTAGAGAGCTTGACAGAGTCTTGAAACACAAACCACTTGACATTCTCTGTGCAGGGTGGAGTGGTGAGCGAGCCTTCGTAGGTGTAATAGTTGTGCGTGTCTCTAGGCAACATTTTCTGAATGGTAGTGTCTTTCAGAGTTGTGGTTTGTCCTAAGAAAGAAGACACAGTATGGAGTGGGAAGGAGCAGGGCTGCTCCGGGAGGGGCAGCTTGGGCTCTGCCTCGGCATGTGGAATCTTCCAGTCCTCTGCCAAAGCCAAAGAATAAAGAAGCTGGTGACCGAAAAGCTGTCCCCCAGTTCACTGCTCCATGGATGGGTGCAGAGCTGAGCGCTGGGCCTGGGAATGCACACGTGTAATCTTAGCATTTGGGAGACTGAGGCAGGAAGATGTCCATGAATTCCAAGCCAGCCTGGGTTTTAAAATGACTTCTAGAGGCTAAAGAGGCTCAGCAGTTAAGAGGGCCTTCTCCCAGAAGTCCCTCATTCTGCTCTCAGCACCCATGCCCAATGACTTACACTGCCTGTAACTCCAGCTCCCAGGGATCAGAGCTAAAGTTCCAGGATTTGTGGGACATCCGGCTTGTTAGATGGGTCTGGGATCTGATCCCTTGTCCTGATGACTGTGGAACAAGCACTCTTAACTGCTGAGCCAGCTCGTCACCCTCTATACAGAATACTTTTTTAAAGTTTATTTTTATTTTATGCCTATGAGTGTCTTGCCTGCATGTATGTATGTATGTACACCATGTGCATGTCTGGTTCCCAGAGAGGTCAGAAGAGGGCTTCAGATCCCCTGAAACAGGTGTTAGTTATGAGCCAGTGTGCAGGTGCTGGGAATCAAACCTAGGTCTTCTGCAAGAGCAGCAAGTGCTCTTAACCACTAAATGTAGATTTCTGGCCTCTGGGGGCGTGCCTGAGCACACAAGCACTCATACACATAAATGATTTAAAAATCCATATTTAAAGCCTGGAAAGAAGACAATGGCCAAGAACTTATATGCAGCTTTCTCAGAGGTATGTTTTCCTCTTAAACCTATGGCAGAAAGGGCTGGGACAAGGTTCCCTCAGCCAAAGAGACCCAACCTCCCTCCAAAGGGCTGTGGCTTCTACTCACCCCACACTCAAACTTCTTCCCTACTGTGGGTGTTCCTTACCTGGATGCTTGATGTTGGACAACTCAAAAATGAAGGAGCTGTAGTAAGTATTTTCGGCATACTGATCAATCTGGAGAGAAGCATACACTCAGTATGAGAACTACCCACCCACCCCACCTCACTTCACCCCACCTCACCCCTCCCCCACCAGCTCCTTGGTTTCCTAGCTGGGAAGGCTGAGTGGAGAACAAGGAGGCAGTGAGGCTCAGCTGGGCTGGGGGACAAGATGACTATTCCTTGCTACTAACTACCTGGGCTCTGTCCTCAGAGTTCTGACAGACAAGATGTCCCAGGCAAAACTGTTCCTGTAGCCCTATTGCTAGGACACTCTTTCATATGAATGTTGATTTCATTGACTTATTTTAATGTGTATCAGAGTTTGCCTGTGTGTGTGTGTGTGTGTGTGTGTGTGTGTGTGTGTGTGTGTATACACCATCTGCATGCAGTGCCTAGGGAGCCCAGAAGAGGGCACCAGACTCACTGGAACTGGAGTCACAGTAGGTTGTGAACTGTCATGTGGGTGCTGGGAACTGAACTCTTGTCCTCTGCAAGAGCAGCAAGTACTCTTAACCACTAAGCCATCTCTCTAGCCCTGTTGTTTTGTTTTTGTTTGTTTTAAGATAAAAATATCTAGCCAGGCAGTGGTGGCGCACGCCTTTAATCCTAGCACTCGGGAGGCAGAGGCAGGCGGATCTCTGTGAGTTCGAGGCCAGCCTGGTCTACAGGAAAGGCGCAAAGCCACACAGAGAAACCCTGTCTCGAAAAACCAAAAAAAATTTAAATAGAAGTTGCTTTTGGTGTAAAAGGCATTTTGTTGTTGTTGTTGTTGTATTTGTTTTCTGTTGATTTGGTTGGTTTGGGTTTGATTTTACTTGTTTTGTTTCCACAGAGTTTTTCTGTGTAGCCCTGGCTGTTCTGGAACTCGCTCTATAGACCAGGATAGCCTCCAACTTGGAGATCATGCCTCTGTCTCCTGAGTGCTAGGATTAAAGGTATGTGCCACCACCACCCAGCTTGATTTTGTTTTTTTGAGGCAAGGTCTCATTGTGTAGGCTGGGCTGGTCTAGAACTCCCTACACAGACTATGATGGCCTCAGACTTGCAGCAATCTACTCCTGCTTCCCGAGCACTGAGATTACAGTCATGTACCACAACAGACAACTTCGATTATTCTGTTGACTTTTTCTCCTAGGATTACAGGCTTATACCATCACAACCAGCATTGTTTTTATGTTTTGAGATACTATAGAACCAGTTGGGTATTTCATTTTGTTTGTAAATTTTTTCCAGTTTAATATTAAGATTTTTGCAAATTCGATTCCTGTCTACTTTTAAATTTTTTTTAGATTTATTTATTTTCATTTTATATGTATAGGTATTTTACCTGCATGTGTGTCTGTGTACCATGTGCATGCCTGGTGCCCTCAGGGGCCAAAAGAAGACATTCAGTCTCCTGGAACAGGTTGTGAAATGTCATGTGAGTGCTGAGACTGGAACCTGGGTCCTCTAGTGCTCTTAATCACTGAGCTACCTCTCCAGCCCAGATTCCTACCTCCTTCTAACCACCCATCTCTCAGTCCATCACGTGGGCTTTCTTAGAAATGTAGCACAGGTGCCTTAATCTGGCTGCATGGGAGGCTTCACATAGCCCATTAGACCAGCTTGTGTCCAGTCAACCCTTCTGGGATTCCAGGTCTTCTAAGTCATCTTTTTACCCAGGGTCCCACGGTTCATAACACAGGAGTGAGCAAGGCCTGGGTAAGGTCAACCCTCCACAGAGGGAGCTTCCCCACGAAAGCTTAGGAAGGGGCTGAGAGAGAACCAAGATGACATGTCATTCAGACAGCACACCTCATTTGGACACAAGGGCATAGCAGCCTGAATGCAGACACACATCACAGTCCCAGCCCTACCTCAACAAAGATTGCAATTACAGCCAAACCATCGGGTTGACTCTGAGCTTCCTTGAAGCTTCCGTACTTGTCATTGTAGTTAACAAAGTGAATCTGTGAGTAAGGAAAAGCAGGTCACTGGGCAGTTCATGGGGACTTCAAACTCTTAAGGACTCCAAGGGGGAAGGGAAAGAAGATAAGGTGCTCCCGCTGAGCCCTCTACCCCACACAAACAGCTCTCGCCTCCCTCCTCCTGTGCAGACTAAGCACCCCAACTGCCAAGACCAGAAACTTCTCTGAGAATGGAAAGAGTTAGGTAAGTGGAGTTCTGGAAGGTGGTGATTCTGGTTTGCTTGATCCAACCTCCTTCCTGGCAGAGGCTGAAGCCACTATGTCCTCCTCAGACCTCTAGAGGGCTTGAGGAGAGAGTGAGCAATGCACTCCCCTCTCTCAGGAAGCCACTGTAAGCCTGAAATCAGCCCAAGGATGGATGCAGGCCAAAGAGGTACTCTAAAATTCTAACACACAAATCCAGCTGAAACAGAGGAAGGCCTGCCACCATGCGGGCAAGAGACTCCCGCTGTGCTGTGAGTTCTCTGAAGAGAGATCCCATTCATGTTCCCTCACAAAGCAGTGGCCAGTAATTTCTCAATGAACTGAAAATAAATTCAACACGGGTGACTGAACCGTCACCATACCACCACCATTACCTAAATTAGCTATTTCAGTAAGAAAGGGAGAGCCAGAGGGATGGCTCAGTCGGTGAGCACTTATTGTATGAGCATGAGGACATGAGTTCAATCCCAGCACCCATAAAGAGGAACTGGGCACAGTTGTGCATGCCTGCAACCTCAATGCTCAAGCAGCGGTAATGATCCGTGGAGTTCAGTGGCCAGCTAGTAGATAGAATCTAGACTCAGTGAGACAGCCTGCTTCAAAAACCAAGTAAGAGTGTGATAGAGGAAGACGATGTCAACCCCTGGCCTCCACACACGTGTACATGCACCCTCACATGCATGTGCACATACATGACACCTGTGTAACAGTCATAAAAAAGCAAAGTGACTATGGAGATTGAAGGAAAGGGGACCCTGTTGGGGTTGTCACATACCTCCATCACACGCCTGATCCCATCAACAGTGTGCTCGGAGCCGCTGATTCCTGAGGGGCCTCCACCCCAGTGAAAGTGCAATTGCTCTGATCTGTACAGATTGCCCTCAGAGTCTGTCATGTACATGGTGTGAGGCAGGGTGATCTGCACTGCAAGAGAACAGCACAGAGAGGCTCCCCTGGGTTATCTCCCACCTCACACCCAAGGCAACCCAAGGTGTTACTGGTGGATTAGACTGCTGTCCCCAAAGGAAAGGTGGAAGTGGCATGCAGAACACCTCTCTGTCCAGAACTACCAGGTCAAGGGAAGGACTACAGTACAGCAGATCTGCCTTGTTGGTCTTAGAAAATGGGAAAGCTCAGAAAACATATTGCCCAAAGTACATTCCTATACTCCCAGCCCTTAGAGGCTGAGGCAGGAGGATTGCTAGTTTGAGGCATGGCTTCATGGCTTTCCCATGCAGACTCTTAGCTAGCCCATAGAAGTGTCAGCTCTGCTGGGACCTGAGGCAGTACTGAGTTCCAACACTCCCGTTTTGTGGACAAAGAAACTGACCCTGGTTGGGGAAGACTCGGTATCACACTGTGCCTTGGGCGGGGGCAGAGCTGGGCTAAGAACCCAGTACCTAGATCCCCATCTCTTAACTACACATCATCATAATGTGGCCCAACTTGTCCTCAGCAGACAAGAAACCAAATTACCCAGCCAGCCAGGACCATGCAAGCTCTTGCTCAGTTTAGAACTTCATTTGAATGGGATTCTAACACTAAAATGTGAGCCTATTACTGTAGGGAAAATGAATGAGTCCTCCCACCCCATGCCCTACAGACCTCCTCCAGGGACAGTACTTGGGTCAAATGACTGCATTCATCTCACTGGCACAGACCTTAAAGTTTTGTCAGCCAGGCAGTGGTGGCACATGCTTTTAATCCCAGCACGCAAGAGGCAGAGGCAGGCAGATCTCTGTGAGTTCAAGGCCAGCCTGGTCTACAGAGTGAGTTCCAGGACAGCCAGGGCTACACAGAAAAACCCTATCTTGAAAAACAAACAAACCAATAAAATAAATAAAAAATAAGTTAAAAAGCACAGGAATCCAGCCTCAAGGATGTGAACGGTCCCTTTGGGTTTTTTCTTTGCAAAAGACACTGGCCAGAGAATGAAAAGGACAAACGAAAGGCTGTAAGAAGGGATTTGTAAATATCTGAGAAAAGCCCACTGTAGGACTAACGCCGGCTGTTCTTCCAGAGAAACTGGTTCAATTCCCAGCAACCACATGACAGCATACAACACCAGTTCCGGGGGAACAACACCCTCTCCTGGCCTCTACAGGCACTGCACACACATGGTGCACATAACACACAGGTAAACATTCATACACATAGAAAATGTTTACAAAGCCAGGCGGTGGTAGCACATGCCTTTAATCCCAGCACTAGGGAGGCAAAGTCAGGCAGATCTTCGTGAGTTTGAGGCCAGCCTGGTCTACAGAGTGAGATCCAGGAAAGGCGCAAAGCTACACAGAGAAACTCTGTCTCAAAAAACAAAAACAAAACAAAAAAAAGTTTACAAAAAATGACTCTTAAAATTGAACAATAAAACCAGGTATGCAGCACATGCCTTTAATCTCAGCACTCATGAGGCAGAGGCAGATGGATCTCTGTAAATTTGAGGCCAGCCTGGTCTGCAGAGAGAGTTGCTGGACAGCCAGGGCTGCACAGAGAAACCCTGTCTCAGGGGGAAAAAACTCAACAAAAAGAAAATGAGCATGCTGATTTTGAAAATCAACAAAACTGCCGGGTGGTGGCGGCGGCGCAGCCTTTAATCCCAGCACTCGGGAGGTAGAGGCAGGTGGATCTTTGTGAGTTCGAGGCCAGCCTGGTCTACAGAGTGAGTTCCAGGAAAGGCACAAAACTACACCACAGAGAAACCCTGTCTCAAAAACCAAAAAGAAAAGAAAGAAAGGAAGGAAGGAAGAAAGGAAGAAAAGAAAGGAAGAAAAGAAAGGAAGGAAGGAAGAAAGGAAGAAAAGAAAGGAAGAAAAGAAAGGAAGGAAGAAAGAAATCAACAAAACACCTTCTTTATCATAGAAGATCCTATGAGCTGGACATGTTTATAGTCCTATCACTCAAGAGGTTGAGGCAGAAGAATCACTTGACATAGTTTTAAATTAGCCTGGACAACATGGAGACCTCTTCCCCATCTGTTACAGAAACAGATTGTGGCTTAAGAGATAACTTAGTAGTTAACATGCACTGCTCTTGCAGAGGACCCAAATTCAACTCCCAGCACCCATGTTAAGTGGCTCCCAAATGCCTGTAACTCTGGCTCCAGGAGTATCTGGGCCCCTGGCATCTGAGGGCACCTGCACTCATGTGCACAGACCCACACACAGAGGCACATATACACATAGTTGAAAATGATTAAATAAACCTTTAAAAATAGATTATAAATTAAGCCCAAAGGTAGAATACAGATTTAGCATGCACAGAGCCCCCCAGTACCTCAGAAAGAGAGAGGGTTATTAGTAGTTGTGGATCTCAATAGACCTAGGCACAGGTACCTGAGGCCACTCACAGACATGGCTCTGTTCCTCCTCTTACTATCCACCCAACCCAGAACTGGAATTTGGTTTTGTTGTCTCAATGGGGCAATACGCACCTGGGCACAGATAGCAAACTGACCCCCCAGGAACCATGTGTGACACTGAGGTACCAGGAGGGGCTGAGAACCAAACATCTGGGCCTGTGTCACTGAGCTGTTAGTGACTGTGATCTTGAGGGAGCCTGTGGCCTCTTGAGACCTCAGGCTTCCTGCCTGAGAATGGCCCTTCTTAGCCAAGCTTGGGGGTGCAGGCCCCCAATCCCAGAATTTGGGAAGTAGAGACAGGAGGTCAAGAGTTCAAAGGCACTCTGGACTCAGAGTTTGGGACCAGCCTCGGTTACATGAACTCAGAAAATCAAAGATGGGCTAAAGGGGCTGCTCTGTGGATGAAGTGCTTGCCACGTACGCATGAGGTCCTCAGTTTGGGACCCCAAACACCTTCATACAAAGCCCGACACAGAGCCCCACACATGTAAACCCAGCCCCAGGGAAGGTGACAGGCAAATCCAGCAGCCAGTCTAGCAAAATCAATGAATGACTGTCTCAGAAAAGAAGATAGAGGGGCTGGAGGGCTGCTCATGGGTAAAGGCACTTGCTACCAAGCCTGATGGCCTGTGTTTGAGCTCCGTGACCAATATAGAAGGAGAAGGCACATTGCACACACACACAAATAAATAAATAAATGTAATAATAACTTAGAAACTAAGAGGTATTGAGCAAGACACTGGATGTTAATCTCTGGCTTTCATCTACATGTGCACATATGTACCTGTGCACCTAGACTCACATCCACACTAACATGCCCCATACAATGCCCCTCCTGAGATTGCTATGAGGCTCACAGACAAAGCTAATGGAGAATCAGGAGGACACACTATGTAGATGTCATAGTGGCAGCTTTCCCATCTGACACACATGCATATTCTCTCTCTCTCCTCTCTCTCTCTCTCTTTCTCCCCTCCCCCCTCCCCTGCTGGATAAACCAAGGGGAATTCTTTTTGAACCTTTGAGAAACTTAGTTACCTCTCAGGTGCTTGTAACTAATCAGACTCCATACAGAAAATATGAAAACAGGGGCCCACCTGCATCAAAACAGTAGGGAATGTAACCCTGAGTCACTCTGTCCTCTGTCTGAAGGCCCTGCTGGGTGTGTCAGAGCAGACTCAGGTAAGGGTCTTTTGGTGTATTGTTCAGGTTTTGGTTTTGAGAGAAGGTCAAACTACATAGTCCAGGCTAGCCTCAGACTCAAAGAGATCCAATTGCCTCTGCCTTCCAAATGCTGTAGGTCCCAGGAACACAGATTTTCAGGTTTCCAAACAGGTGCCTTGGAGGAGCCCACAGGGGTTGAGTTTAGAGCGGAGGTACTACCTGCATTGCATGCAGACTGCCAGGCCCACAGAGCCCTCTTACCTGTGTGGCCATTGTTAGTCATGGAGAACTCCAGCCCCTCCTCCCCGTAGCCAGTCAGGTTCAGCCTCTTCAAGGACGGGTTGAACTTCACCTCCTCCCTCACCAGGTCGATAGGCGACTGCTTCCGCCCCCCACAGGCCGGGTACTCCTGATACCATTGGTCTTCTGTTAGCCCTTCCCCTGGAACAGAAGAGTAGGGCCCAGCTCAGAGCTACTCAGCTGAGCCTAGTCTAAGGCTTCTTAGCAGACCAGGGTCAGGCTCTTCTGGGTGGAAGACCCACAGGGAAAACTTGTGGAAACAGAAGCAGAGCTTCCAGAGGGCAGGGCAGGAGAGTCTACACTAAGCCAAGGACTTGGCTTGGGGTGTGGCCATGGTGCTATCTTCCGATTCATCCTTGCGGCCACGGGACCCAGGGGTCTCCTCTGGAGAGTAGCTAGTTGACCCTCTTCCTTGAAGTTTTCACAGCTGATGAATGCCCTGTAGGGAGCCTGGGCCTACCAACAACCCCTGACCTCATTTTCAGAGAATATAGTTTTCCTTCCAAGCCCTGTTTGAGCTCCCGGCCAAAACCTTCCCCCAGCAGCAGCTGTTTCTTGCTCCAGCATCTTCTTTGGGCCGACAGAAAGGTCAAGACCACCTAGGTGACAACCTGAGGGTGCAGGGCACTTGAAGAAGCATCCTGTTAAAAGGGTGGTACAGGCCTGTAACCCCGGCCCTGGGGAGGTGGAGGCAGAAGGGTCAAAAGTACAAGGTCATCTTCAGCTACAAACCAAGTTCAAGGCCAGCCTGGGCTACATTAGATCCTGTCTTAGAAAGCAACACAAAAGCAATAAAATAAACTTTGGACATATCCATAGTTCCAGCTTCTTGGGGGATTGAGTGAGATTTTTTTTTTTTTTTTTTTTTTTTTTTTTTAAGGCAGGAGGCTCTTTAGAATCCAGGAGTTAACCTGCTTTATGAGGCTTCTTATTATGTAGTCCTGGCTGGCCTTGAATTTGTGGCATCCTCCTATCTCAGTCCTTGGGGGATTGGGATTATAATCCTGTGATACCAGAGATAACTGAGCCCAGAGATTCAAGGTCAGTCTGGGCAAAGTAATGAGATTCTCTCTCTCTCTCTCTCTCTCTCTCTCTCTCTCTCTCTCTCTCTCTCTCTCTGGAGGAGGAGAAGAGAGAAAAGGAAGGAAAGGGGGGGAATAGAGGGAGAGAAGAAGCTGTAAAGTTTATCTTTTTGGAGATGGTTAATAATCCTGGGGCCAGAGTAATGATGGCCAGTCACCGCAGATGACAGAGGCTTCACCTCACTGAGGGTTTGGGTTTTGAGACAAGGCCTCTCACTCTGTAGACCAGGCTGGCCTAGAACTCACTGAGATCTACCTGCCTCTGCTTCCTGAGTGCTGGGATTAAAGGGGTTCATTACTATGCCCAGCTCTGTTCAGCCATTTCCGATCAAGGACACTTCAAGATTACCTTTCCATGAGTGCATGGCTCCTTCTAGGTAAGAATGGAGCTCCGGCTGGGGCTTCTTAGTTTGCAAGTTGATTCTCTTCTCGTCCTACTCAATAATTCAAACCAAGTTTTAAACAATTCTTTCTTAGAGGCAAAATGCCAAGATCAAGGAAAGAGGCCTGAGACGCACCGCTCTGTGACCCAGGTGCTTTGGGTCTGGGTCTTAGAGACATGGGAGGCAGTCGAGGGTACAGCTCAACAGCAGAGCTTGCCTAGCACGCACATGGCTGGGCCCTAGGCCTAGTGCTAGGGCAGCAAAAACATGGAGCAGCTCACACATCTTCCTACTGGGCACTTAACAAAAGTCACCCTGTGTTCTCCAGCCTCTGGGGGCCATGTGGGAGGGAGACCTTCAGTGTGGGAGTCTCTGATACCATAAGGAAAACAAGAATTTGCCATCAGAATCCTCCGTCTTTCATCACCAGTAAGACTGCTGGATGTCAAAGAGTCCCTATTTTCCCGGGCAGGGTATGGATGGACTCCTTTTCTGGACAGGATGATTGACGCAGTTGCCCTATGAATTGGATTATCTGAGCCTCTACAATGTCCCTGACTCTGTCACCTTGGTTTAGGACTTACAGTCCACTCTGAATGAGCAGGCCATGCAGGGTAGACTTTGTCCTGTGTCACTCTGGTCTCCTGCACTATCCAGCAGCCTCTAGCCTCCCCACCCAAGGCACCCCCATCCCCGACCTGGTTCTGTGGGGACAGAAGTTCTGTGGGAAGATTTCAAGTTCTCCTTTTGAAGTCTGACTAGGCATCTCCAGGTAAGGTCAATGGGTTCTGATGAAGGCAAGGTGTCCTCCACCAGATCCTCAACTATGAGGATGCACATTTCTGAGGGGGTGCTATCTGTGGTCCGGGAGCCTCTTCTGTGAGGCCATAGGTTTCCTTCCTAGAAGTCTCATTTGTCACACATTCGGATAACAATAAACAGCTTCCCAAGCAGACATGGCTTCTCGAGACAGCCAATACTGGGTAGAAAAGATTTTAAAGCAGTCAAGTGAAGCTGGATTAAGGGAGGGGAACTCCCTCATTGGGGGTTTAAAGTCTATTTGTTCATTCAGAGATAGCAAAACACATGTGAGCCCAAAGAGCAGGTGGACCCCAACAGAGGACCCACACCCAGCACAGGTGGGCTGCCTGTCTGGAGTACCAGGTGGCTGCTTACCTGAGTAGGTCCAATGAGCCTGGACGCCCAGGAAGAACAGAGATACCACAGTCACCAGAGCCCACATGACAGATGCTGAAGGCCTGAGAGCAGCACAGGCTCTGGGCAGCACTTCTTTTAAAAGCTCAGAAACTGTAAATAACAATTTGCCAGGTCCAGCTGCCTGATCCGCCCCTGCTGCACCCACTGAACAATAACACCCTCCCCACAATGGCCCTTCTGACTTGGTGCCTTGTGCACGCGCCTCACCTCCTCCCAAGGCATTACCATAGCCAATTAACCCATGTCTGGTTGTTCAACATCTTTGGAAACTCAGTCCAGAGGCCACACAGTGCAGCCATTGTGGACCTTGAGTGATGACTGATCTGTAGGGATGTGAATAGCCTGGAGGCACAGTGCACCCGGAAACAGGGGCTTCCTGGAGGATGGCATTTCCTCTGCCCTTTCTCCTGGCTGTTGAAGGGAATCACCAGAGTCTGAAGACCTTGCCAGAGTCCAGTTGGCATTCCCTGCCTGTCCCAGAGTGGACAGAAGAACATCCCTAATAATTCAGGGTTGCTCCCCCCCCCCCCCCCCCGCCGCCCCACTCCCAGCCAGCTAGGCAACTGGGAAGATAGTCTGGTACTCCAGCTTTGGGCAAGAAATGGAGGAACCCAGTTGAAGGCAGAGATAGGTTTCTCCTCAACCTAAATCAGCCCTGGACCTTGGAGCCTGGCTCTTGAATTACATATGCACACATGCCTTGGGGTCATTGAGGTTGAGGAGGAGGAGGAGGAGGAGGAGGAGGAGGAGGAGGAGGAGGAGGTGAGAAGGAGGAGGAGGAGGAGGAGGTGGTGGAGGAGGTGGAGGAGGAGGTGAGAAGGAGGAGAAGGAGGAGGTGGAGGAGGAGGTGAGAAGGAGGAGGAGGAGGAGAAGGAGGTAGAGGAGGAGGTGGAGGAGGTGGAGGAGGAAGTAGAGGAGGTGGTGAGCAGGAGGAGGAGGTAGAGGAGGAGGTGGAGGAGGTGGTAGAGGTGGAGGAGGTGGTAGAAGTGGAGAAGGTGGAGGAGGTGGTGAAGGTGGAGGAGGTAGAGAAGGTGGAGGAGGTGGAGGAGGTGGTGGTGGAGGAGGTGGTAGAGGTGGAGGAGGTGGTGGAGGAGGTGGAGGAGGTGGAGGAGGTAGAGGAGGTGGAGGAGGTAGTGGAGGTGGAGGAGGTGGTGGAGGTGGTGGAGGTATAGATAGATTGTCACGTTTCTCCTGAGATTTGTCCTGACAGTGCAGTACACTTGGGCACATCCAGGCCAAACCAATGAGTTACCAATAAGTTGTCTAATCCTTGTACATCCACGTGGCTAGTGCTGAAGAAACTATCATTTATGCCTGCTGACAAGCCTTCAGAGAGGCAAAGGCATAAGACATGTGGGGCTCCCAGAGGGCATCTGTCATGCTGGCCACATGCAAAGACTTGGTTGCTCTGACGACAAACGGCAAATCCCCTGGCCAGTTTCCTTTATCTCCCTGCTCACTTGTCCCCAGTCTGGGAGATGCTGGAATGTCAAAATTGCAGCATATAGTCGCATCAGATGTCTGAGAGGTGGCGAGGTTGCATACTTCAAAGAGTTCCTGCTGCCGTTTAATCTGGGAACATCCCATTAAAATATTAGACCCACAGAGCTCAAAAACTCTCAAGGAAACAGTGACCAACTACTCTGTGCCTCAATTTCCCCATCTTCAATAGGAGTTCTCAACAGTGCTGCCCCCCGACACACACACACACACACAGGAATTCAGCAATAAATTTATGTGCAGTGTTCACAGCAGGGCCTGATACATAGCAACTGGCATCATTTTTGGACTCCTCATTGTATGATAAGGAAGTGACTTACCATTGTCACCCACTAGTTACTGATGGACCAGAGGTTTCAAAGCACTTGCTCTACAGCTCATGTGGTGTCTCAAAATTCAAAACCCACTCTGCTGTCTTGGCTAAGTCAATCTTGCCTGCTCTGCTGAGCCCATAGCCCTGCATAAAGGGCCACCTTGTTGGGTTTGTTTTTGGTTTTGTTGGTTTTTTGGTTTTTAGAGACAAGGTTTCTCTGTGTAGCTTTGGAGCCTGTCCTGGAATTCATTCTGTAGAGCAGGCTGGCCTCAAACTCACAGAGATTCACCTGCCTCTGCCTCCCAAATGCTGGGATTAAAGGCATGTGATGCCACCACTACTACCTGACAGGGCCATCTTGTTGACCCCATGTTCCTGTTAACCCCATGAGCTCCAATCTCTGCTGAAGAGTTTGATACCATCACAATTGGAAGACTGAGGCAGAAAGAGTACCTTGAGTTTAAGACAAGGTGACTGCCAGGAGTTTGCAGCCAGCCTGGGCTACAGAATGAAACCCTGTCACAAAGTGGATGAGGGGCACTGGCTGGAGAGATGGCTCAGCAGTTCAGTTCCCTTTTGCAATTTTTTTTTTCCGGAGCTGAGGACCGAACCCAGGGCCTTGTGCTTGTTAGGCAAGTGCTCTACCACTGAGCTAAATCCCCAACCCCCAGTTCCCAACCCCCACATTAGGCAGATCACAACCCCCTATAACTCCAGATCCAGGGGATCTGATACTCTTTCAGTCTCTGTGGACATCAGCACTGGCACACACATACACACACACACACACACTAAACTAGCCAGGCAGTGGTGGCACATGCCTTTAATCCTAGCACTCAGGAGGCAGAGGCAGGCAGATCTCTGTGAGTTCGAGGTTAGCCTGGTCTCCAAAGCAAGTTCCAGGAAGAGAGCTCAAAGCTACACAGAAAAACCCTGTCTTGAAAAACCAAAAAATTAATTAATTAATTAACTAATTAAGAAAAAGAAACAAGCATGCTATTGAGAGCTGGGGATGTCGCTCAGTTGGTAGTTCTTGCCCAAGGTGCACAAGTTCCTGGTTCAATCCCCACCATTACATAAACTTGGTGTAGTAGCATATGGTCATATTCAGAACTTCAAAATTATCCTTTTATGTATTGAGTTTGAGGCCAACCTGAACAATATGAGACACTATTTCTACCAAAAAAGAAAAGCAGATTCCCACCAGCTCCAGACAAGAGAGCTGAGCAGAAACCACAAAACCCAGCCAGCGTCTTAGTCTGTATTTCAGGCTGGCCCTGAACTCAGACCTCCCTGCTTCTGCCTGCGTTGCTGGCATTTAAGTTGTGCAGCTTTTCCTTGGGAATCTGCACTGGAAAACAGCGTGTAGCTGAGAGTCAGGAGACAGTTGATGTGAGGGGAGGGGCTGGAGCAGAGGCGTCTCAGAGTAAGCTGAGCTTTGGGTGGCGACGGCGGGGGGGGGGGGGGCAAGTTTCCACAGGGAGGAGAGGTGGCAGAGGAGAGGGGAGAATGTGTCTGAGGCAGGTGGACTCTAGGAAGTGGCAAAACGAATCACGTTCCCCACTCCCAGCAGCTCCCAGCCTCATCTCACGTGGGGTTCTGCAACCCTGAGATTAGCATTTTGAGGTTCCAGGATAGACAGCTGTTGTGCTTCTATGGCCCCATGAGCCTTTTTGCAGGCTGTACATGGCTACAGTGGTTGAGTCTACCTTCAGGCCCCACTGCCACCTACCATGCCTCAGTCTGAGACTCCGCTGCCCACTCCCATGCACAGCTGGCCAATGGCTGGCCTGTGTTAAAGGGGAACAGTTAAGTTAATAAAGAGTAGATCAGATGAGCTCCTGAAATCAAGAGCCACCTGCTAACAAGGGCACATTACTAGATATGGGGTCCCCTCCCTCTTCCGGGTGGCATACTCCCCATGACTTACTTAGCACAGAATAAGATAATGTCAATTTTGTTGCCTAATCTCTGACTCATTGTCTTCTTTGACCTTAAAATTTTCCATCCATCAACTTTGAACAACATGAGATATCTTGCTTCTTGTGTTTATGGGACGTACTTGTGTGTGTGTGTGTGTGTGTGTGTGTGTGTGTGTGTGTGTGTGTGTGAATTCCACCTGCCTTGATCCTACCATACTCCCAGCTCACTGAAGCTTACTTTTATTCTAAATTCCTGTTTTCCACCGCTCATCACTTAATTGACTGTTTGAGATGAGCTGACAGGTGTATCCTTCTCATCACAATGGAAAGTCAAGAGTGAGAAAGGAGCCTTTGTGTTTCTCGGGTTTACGACTGACTGCTCCATGGAAAGAGGTGAAGGAAAGGAAGAGAGGGAGGCATAGTCATCCCAGGTGAGCACGGAAGTAACAGCAGTCCAAACAAACAGGCTCCACCTGCCCAGGCGAAAGGGTGACGTGCTCAACCCACGTCCATCCAGATCAGGGAGACAAGATCAAGGAAGGTGAGCACAGGTGAGCACAGGTGAGCACAGGTGAGCTGGAAGATAGCCCGGTGAGCCAAGGCTCAGGTTCATACAGGGTTGACATTGAAGAGTGGTTCTGGTTGTACAAGAACATGCCTCTGGTGGCTGTGTCCAACACAGAGAGGCCATTATCTGCTCCACACAGGACTGTGAGCAGCACACGGGAATCCTAAAAGCAGAGCCATTCTGCACAGCGAGTTCTCTGCATCACTTGGTCCTATCTCAGCACCAAGGTGCTTAATCTGGCACAACTGAAGGCCACTGCTTGCTTTGTTGCTGTTTCTTCCTTTGAGATAGGATCTCACCTGGATCCCCCTGTTCTGGAACTCACCATGGAGCCTTAGCTGTCCTCAAACTCGCTGTGGTAGACCAGGCTAGGCTCAAACTCAGAAGTCCACCCACCTCTGCCTCCCAAATGCTGGGACTAAAATTGTGGGCTACTGCACCTGGTGAAGCCTGCTTTCTTAACCCTCTTAATGGGAACATTTCTAAGCGTTTCCTGAGCTGGAGGTATAGCTCAGTGGCAGTGAGTTTACCTAGAGCACAAGATTCTAGTTGGAGACCCAAGAGAAAAATTAACAATTTTCTTCCTTTTAAGATAGGGTCTCTTGCATCCATGGGTGGCCTCAAACTCACTATGTAGCCAAGGATAACCTTGAACTTCTGATCTTCTTGTCTCTACTCCCAAGTGCTGATTCTAAGCATGCCTGTGCCTCCGTGCTATTTTATGCAGTGCTGGGGATTGAATTTAAGGCATGCTGGGTAAGAACTCTACCAACTGAGCTACATCCGGAGGCCTAGCATAATTTCCTTCCTTCCTCCCTCCCTCCCTCCCTCCCTTCCTCCCTTCCTTTCATTTGTTTGTTTGAAAACATGCATCTCTGGCTGATCTGGAACTCACTCTGTAGACCAGGCTGGCCTTGAACTCACTCGCAGAGATTCACCTGCCTTTGCCTCCCGAGTGCTGGGATTAAAGGCATGGCCATTGACATTCCCAACACAAGCCACCAACTATTGTCTCTCAGAGCTGCCTGTCAGTCTGCCCTCCTTTCCTGTCTTCATCCTTACTGATTCTGACCTGTTTGGCCAGACATCTGGCAGGTGACCACACTTCTCAGAACTGCTCATAGATAAATGAACAGAGCTGACCACATTAGAGATTCCTACAGAATGTCTAGCCATGCCCAGGGCCAGTACCTCAGGATTACCTTTGCCTGTCTTCCCCAGAATCTGTGATGATGGACTTGCCCAGTTTTAGAGACCACTGGTCGGTCTCATGTGTTCTAGAACTCAGCACCTATCATAGGCATATCCTCCATCAGATCACCCTGCTTCCTGGGCATGGTGACATATACCTGGAATCTAGCAATAAGGAGATGGAGGCAGGGGGAGCAAGA
The DNA here is from genome assembly GCF_903995425.1 of Onychomys torridus. Classification (NCBI taxonomy): domain Eukaryota; kingdom Metazoa; phylum Chordata; class Mammalia; order Rodentia; family Cricetidae; genus Onychomys; species Onychomys torridus. The sequence goes on from NC_050444.1 coordinate 161,594,408, forward strand.
GTTTAAGGTTGGGGTTGGGGATTTAGCTCAGTGGTAGAGCGCTTGCCTAGCAAGCACAAGGCCCTGGGTTTGATCCTCAGCTAAAAAAAAAAAAAAAAAAAGAGAGAGTTTAAGGTCATCTTCAACTAAAGCGTGATTTGAGGCCAGGCTGGACTACATGAGACTCTCTTTAAAAACAAAACAGAGCCCAGCAGTGGTGGCTCACACCTTTAATCCCAGAACTTGGGAGGCAGAGCCAGGCAAATCTCTGTGAGTTCAAGGCCAGCCTGGTCTACAGAGTGAGATCCAGGACAGGCTCCAAAACTACACTGAGAAACCCTGTCTTGAAAAACAAAACAAAAACAAAAAACAAAACAGAGCCAGGCATAGTGGCACACAACCTTAATCCCAGCACTCGAGAGGCAGAGTTAGGAGGATATTTGTGAGTTCAAGGCCAGCCTGGTCTATGTAGTGAGTTCCAGGATAACCTGGGCTATACAGTGAGATACCGTCTCAAGAAAACCAAACACAGAACAGGGTCGAGAAGGTGGCTAAGGGGATAAGAGCACTTACTGAACAAATATGGAAACATGAGTTTGAATCCCCAGTACCCATTTAAAAAAGCTGTGCAAGGCCATATGCACCCCCAGAATAAGAGGCGGAGACAGGGTGTCATTGGGGTTTGTTAGCTGCCATCCCAGCTCAAAGTTCAGTGAAGGCCCCTGTGCTGTGGGGTGTTCCGTATGTTACATGTGTTGCTCTGATTGGTTAATAAATAAAACACTGACTGGCAGTAGCCAGGCAGGAAGTATAGGCGGGACAAGGAGAGAGGAGAATTCTGGGAAGTGGAAGACTGAGGCAGAGAGACACTGCCAGCTGCTGCCATGAGAAGATGTTAAGATACCGGAAACCACAAGCCATGTGGCAACTTATAGATTAATAGAAATGGGTTAATTTAAGATATAAGAACAGCTAGCAAGAAACCTGCCACGGCCATACAGTTTGTAAGCAATATAAGTCTCTGTGTGTTTACTCAGTTGGGTCTGAGCGGCTGTGGGACTGGCGGGCGAGAGAGATTTGTCCTGACTGTGGGCCAGGCAGGAAAACTCTATCTATACCCCTGTCTCAAGGGAATAAGGCAGACTGGTAGACCAGACACCTGACATCCTCCTCTGGCTTCCAAATGCGTGTGAGTATATACCACAAACAGAGGTCCACATGTACCACACTCACACAGACATATACACATTAATCCACGATTCTCCTGTGTGGGTATCAGGAACCCACATCAAAAAGCTATCCCAAAATGTCTTCTCTACTAGTAATTTAGGTATATGTAACATATACCCCAAATGTGAGTAGCTTTGCCCTACCCACACCCTTATGGGTACAAACCTAGCACAGTCCTGGCCACTGGGATGGGCTGCCCCAGGGCCAACTGCTACTTGGAGCTGCTGCTTGCTGATGGAGCCTGGATCCTGCTGTGTTCATTTAGTGACTCTCTTCTCAGTCTACTGCTGCAGAATAAGTTTGTGTCTCTCTAGTGACCCTTCATTCATCCAATGGTCCATTTCAAATGTATGGCAAGTGCTAACCTTTCCCTCACAGCTCACTTCTGCTGGCTCCTTGGTGCCACTGAGACAAATGTCCACAAACTCAGTGCTTTAAAAAAAAATGAAACTCTGCCCAGGGCCAGGGCTTGATCAGGAGAGGACTGGCCTCACAAACGTGAGGACCTGAGTTTGGACTCCCAGAACCCATATAAAGGATTGACATGGTGATGGGCATTTGTAAGTCCAGCAACAGCAAGATGGGAGGCAGGGACAGGTGGGTCCAGGGAAACTTACTAGGCCAATAGTCTAGCTTGCTTGGTGATGATAAGGGACTCTTGTTGTTATTGTTGTTGTTGTTTAAATGTGCACTAGTGTGAAGGTGTCAGATCCCCTGGAACAGGAGTTACAGACAGTTGTGAGCCGCCATATGGGTGCTGGGAATTAAACTCAGGTCTTCTGGAAGAACAGCCAGTGCTCTTAACCACTCCAGCCCCCAGTAAGGGACACTTAAATAAAAGATGAAAGGCTCCTGGGGAATGATACCGGAAGTGGTCCTCTGATCTACACACACACACACAAGAGAAACGGGGACACAGACATCATTCTCTAACACATCAGGAGTTCAAGTGTAGGTGTTAGCTGCACTCATTCCTTAGAGTCTTCAATTAGAAAATACGTTCCTAGCTGGGCGGTGGTGGAGCACGCCTTTTATCCCAGCACTCGGGAGGCAGAAGCAGGTGGATCTCTGTGAGTTTGAGGCCAGCCTGGTCTACAGAGTGAGATCTAGAATTGTCAGGACTGTTTCACAGAGAAACACTGTCTTGGGAAAAAAAAAGAAAGAAAGAAAAGAAAAGAAAATACATTCCTTAGCCTCTGGTGGGTTGTGCCCTCACCCTCCCCTTAAATCACTCAGATCTCGGGCCTCTGTCACCCCTACTCCTGGTCCCTCCTTAATTCCCTGCCTCCATATGACAAAGGTTGCTAAGGGTTACAATCTTCACCCTCCTTGTAACCCCAATAATCTCATCCCAGATTCCAACTCACTCCTATCTTCAAGTCTTGCCTTAGTAGATGCTACAGAGTGTTTTTCCCTCTGGCCTTAACCTGATGCCATCTTGGAGTAGAAAATGTTGTGGCCTGGTAGCCATGGCAACTAGAACAGGAAAAACACAGTGATACCCAGGTTTATGGTAATGGTCATGGAGTCACTGACAGAATTGGGTGGAGGAAGAGAGGGTCAAAAGACCCTAACCTGGGGTTTCAGCTCTTGCACCTACACCTACTTCAGGTGATCTCGGAAGAGACTAGACTATATAGAAAGTGATAAATTGATGATTCTGTGGTGTGGCCTCCATGATGGATCGGGACTTTGCAATGATGTAGCTGTTTGGGGGTCACCCATGCTTCTGTAAGTAAACACAGTAAACCCACTGGTCTCACCAAGTTGAACTTAGGTGAAGATGCACTTTGGTCTGCCGCTGATTCCCATCAGAGTAAACAAATGTTGGTTTAAAGTTCCTGGGAAAAGTTAACAGGACAGCAGAAAACAACCACAGTTTCCAAGGCAATCAGACAAGTATTTAGCCTGCCACAATGATGGAAGGAACCACCATTAAATTAAGTTATGAGTGGGGGAGGGGTAGCTCATTTGGTGAACTGCTTACTGTGTAAGCATAAGAACCCGAGCTTGATTCCCAGAACCCATGTAAAAAGCTGGCCGTTTTTGTTTGTTTGTTTGTTTGTTTATTTGAGCTGAGGATCGAACCCAGGGCCTTGTGCTTGCTAGGCAAGCGCTCTACCACTGAGCTAAATCCCCAACCCAAAGCTGGCCATTTGTGCTGTGGACCTGAAATCTTAGCATAGGGCAGAGACAGGCAGATCTGAGGCTCCCTGACCAGCCAGCCTAGCCTAATTGGCAAGCCTTGGGTGCCATGAAAGACTTTCTCTCAAAAAACAAGATGGACAGCTGGGCATTGGTGGTACACACCTTTCATCCCAGCACTTGGAAGGCAGAGGCAGGTGGATCTCTGTGAGTTCCAGGCCAGTCTGATCTACAGAATAGCCAGGGCTACACAGAGAAACCCTGTCTGGGCAAGGAAAAAAAACAAAAAACAAAAAACAAAAACAGCTCCTGAGAAATAACACCCAAGATTGACCTCTGGCCTCAACATGTACCTACCTACATACATACACATGTGCACCTGCACACACATACAAAACCAGGGTTTTCTGAAAATTGGATTCAAACTTCGGAGGATAGAAAGACAAATTTTAATATCTTTGAGGCACACAGACATGGAGGGGCTACAGAGGAGCAAAATGAATCACAGGATGCACAATTGCTGGAACTTTACTGAGCTTTTGATGACCACTGTGCTGTGCTAGTCCGCCAACAGGGCCGGAACTGCCTTGAGACCTGGAAGATGGAGGAGGTACCAAGGAGAGGGCTCGTGGCCCAATGCGTCCTTCTTCCAGGAGCGTCTGTCCCAGTCTGCTCCTCTGTTGCTGTGATAAATGCCATGACCAAAAGCATGGAGAGAAAAGAGTTAATTTGGCTTACAGATCCCAGCCCATCATGAAGGAAAGCCGGATTGGAGCTCAGGGCAGGAGCCTGGAGGCAGGAAGTGAGCAGAGGAAGGGGCTTGCCGGCTTGCTGTTTTAGACAAGATGGATCAGTGAGTAAAGTCACTTGTCCTGAGCTTAATCCCCAGAACCCACATGGAACAGGAAATGAACCAACTGTCACACGTTGTCCTCTGATCTCTACACGTACTCGGTGATACATGTTCTCTCTCCCTCTCTCTCTCTCTCTCTCTCTCTCTCTCTCTCTCTCTCTCACACACACACACACACACACACACACACACACACACACACACACACGACTAAAATTTTTAATATTAAAAAATTAGATCAAAAATATAAATATATTCTCATGAATAAAAAACAAACCCAGGATGTATTAGAGTCAAATTTTCCCAAAGATTTAAAAAAAAAAAAAAAAAAAAAAGGCAAAGAAAAACCATAGACTAGACAGGGCTTGATAAACCGCAGCATGTGAGCCAAAGTTGGGCAGCCTGTCCTTTACATACTGTCTGTGGCTGAGGGGGAGCCTTGGAACCCACATGTTTACCAACATGGCCTGTCTAGAGACGCTTGTTGACCTGTTTTATGAAACCAATATATTTTTGATGTCTAAATCTACTTATAAAGTGAGCTTAGATTCTTAAAAATTCAAAACAAGCCATGAATGAATGGAGTGGTCAATCCTAGCCCTTTCCTCTACTTGTTAGGAGTTTTGGGCCATTTTACATGACTGTAATGTTTTTGGTACGCAATGTCTTCAAATTCTTTTACTCAGCATCAACGGGAGCCGAAGCTGGTCAAGCTGCCTGATTCCCAAGTGCCTTTCCTGGCTGACATTAGCCTCGATGCTCATTTTCAGCCAGCCAGACACATAGAAATCTGGGGCCAAGACTCCAGGCATTTTGCTTTCTTTTTTTATTTTATTATTTCCAGCATATCAGAGTTTTGTCTGCATGGTTTTTTTGTTTGGTTTGGTTTTGTTTGGTTTGGTTTTTTTGTTTTTTGTTTTTTGTTTTCTTTGAGACAGGATCTCACTATGTAGCACTGGCTATCCTGGAACTCACTAAGTAGACTAGGGTAGCCTTAAACTTACATTGATCCACCAGCCTCTGCTTCTCAAGTGCTGGGAGTAAAGGTGCGTCCCAACACACTTGGTTCCCAAGGCCTTTTAAAAAATTGTCTGTGCACCACATATGTGCAATACCCTTGGGATGGGTGTTAGAATTGTGTATCCTATGGGTGCTGGAAATCAAGTTCCAGTCCTCTGGAAGAGCAGCCACTGCTTTTAACCACTGAGCCATCTCTCCAGCTCACCCCTACCCGCTGCTTTTGTGACAGGGTCTCAGTGTAGCCCTGGATGGCCTGGATCTTGCTATGTAGATCAGACTGGCCTTGAACTCACAGAAATCCTCCTGCTCCACTCTTGGCCCCTAGTTTTGCATTCTTGTAAAAACAAAAGTAGAGGCTGGGAATAGAGTTCAGTTGGCAGAGTTCAAGGTCATCCTCCACTCCACAGTGAATTCAAGGCCAGTGCCAGCCTGGAGGATCATGAAACCATATCTCAATAATAATAGTAATAAAATTAATAAAATAAAATTTGAGGCCATGGTCAGGTGTGGTTGCACATATCATTAATCCCAGAATTCAGAGGCAGGCAATCCTCTGTGAGTTCCAGGCTGGGGGGCAGGCTACATAATGAGATCCTGTCTCAAAAAAAAAAAAAAAAAATGAGAACGGTTTTGCTACATAGCCCAGACTGGCCTTGAATTTGAGATCCTTCTGCCTCAGTCTCCCAAGTGCCAGGACTACAACCCTATGCCACCAGACCTGGACTAAGACAATTTTTTAAAAGGCCATGGGAGCCAAGTGTGTGGGACACACCTTTCCTCCCAGCACTTGAGAAGCAGAGGCTGGTGGATCAATGTAAGTTCAAGGCTACCCTAGTCTACTTAGTGAGTTCCAGGCTAGCCAGTGCTACATAGTGAGATCCTGACTAAAGAGAGACAGAGAGAGAAGTCTTGGGTGGGCCTGGAGCTAGAGTACTCACTGCTTTTGCAGAGGACCTGAGTTTGGTTTCAAATACACATAGCAGCTCACAAACATATGCAACTCAGTTTCCAGGGGCTCCAACACCCTCTTTTGACCTCACAGGCACTATATGCATGTGGTGCACACACATATGTACAGACAAATGCATGCACATAAATTCTCTCTAAAGTTAAAATAGAAGAAGAATCTTACCCAAATGTGTAGGTATTCTTTTCTCAGCCTCCTGGTTCCCATCCCCCCATGCTCAGATTCCAGCCCCTTCATCCTCATGAGCATGACTATGCTCTGAAAAGCCAGCTTCAACCCTGCACAAAGGCAAGCTGGGGGTGGGAGAGATGGTCCCCCTTAGGGAAGAGCACATCAACTGGTTGTCCACTGCCAGATGGTCAGCCCTGAAAACATATATACAAGTAACATTATATGGACTGAACAGGTTATACTCAGGAATCTGTATGTATATCACACACACACACACACACACACACACACACACACACACACACACAAACACACACACACCCATATGCATGCAATTATAATCAATGAACAAAGAGGTCATGAATCTGAAAGCAGAGGAGTGCAGAGATGGGTATATAGGAGGGTTTTGAGGACCCAAAGAGAAGGGGGATATGTAATTACATTAATCTCAAAACAAAAACAAAAACCAGTAGAGCCTGGTGCGGTGGCACATACTTTCGATTCTGTCAGTATACCTACATACCCACCACACAGACAAACATATGCAAAAGTTAAACAAAGATGTATTTTATTTTTTAGGTGCCTATGTGAATGTATGCCATGGTGGGGATAGTGTGTGTCTGTGGAGCCCAGAAAAGTGCTGGAGTTCCAAGCAGTTGTGCGCTGCCGGACGTGGATGCTGGGAACCAAACTCAGGTCCTCTGAAAGAGGAGCCATCTCTCCAGCCCCAATAAAATAAATCTTATAAAGTTAGCTAGGCTAGATGACAGTGTTGGCACACAGAACTGCCCGTCCACCAGCTACTGGATGGCCAAGACAAAAGGTGTTTGCTACCAGCCTGAAGAGCAAAGTGAGAGACCATCTCAAAATAAAGTAAAACGTACAATAAATACTAATGTGTCATCGTTCCTCAAGTCCAGCTGGCAGTCATCCCTCTCTGAACAGCCCTCAGCAAAGATCAAGCCAGGAAAGCTTTCATCAGTGAGGAACCACTCCTGCCCAGCTGTGGCCCTAAATCCTGCCATCACACAAATCTAAAGCAGAACAGACCACATTCAGGATGATAACAAGGACATTGCTCTCCTGCCAAATTAAGGACTAGATGTTGGGGAAAAAAGATAATGATAATGAGTATTTAATTAGTTATTTTTGAGACAAGGTTACATATAGACCACCCTGGCCTTGAACTCCTGATTCTTAGGCCTCTAAGTGCTGGGATTCTGGGCATGCCTCACCATACCTGGTTTGTGTGGTGCTAAAGTGCTTCACTGATGCTGGACGAGCACCCTGCTGAGCGTGTGTTCTCCAGGTGACTGAAGCTGCCAGCTGTCTGAGGCCCAAGAGTCACAGGCCATTTCCCTCTCTCGGTCAAAACCATTGTGATGTATCTGAAGAACATTTTGTCTTAGGTTTTTGTTTTTCTCACATAACTAACACTCCCCTGAACTACTCAGGAAAACACAAGGAGAACTATTGGTCAATGTCACACTTCCAAAAAGAAGACAGTGTCTGAGGGGCCCATCACTCCTCAGTGCCCTCTGCAGAGACAAGGAGAGCCACTGCCAGATGGCATGAAGCCACTTCCCCTAAGGCAATGGCTCTGTCCCAAGTATAGATTGTATACTCATGACATCCAGTGGCCAGAAAGCACACATGCAGAGATGGTGAGTGGTTTTGTTTTATAACAGACCCAGGGTCTGACTACAGACAGCTGGTCTCTAGAGATCAGAAGGATTGACAGATGGGGGTACCACAAGGAGACAGGCCTGACCTTGGTGGCTCTATAATCCCAAAGTGACCTTGGGTTGACTAGCTGATAAATGGGAAGATATCTAGAAAAGAGTGTGTGGAAATGTCAGAAATTTGCATTCCAAACAATTAAACACCTCTTTATAGAGAAAGCAATAAAAAAAAGTGTTTGGTTGGGGTTGGGAGTGGGGTGGATTGCCTGCTGAACACAATGGAAGCCCTGGACTCTGGCCATCCAGCACCTGCCTCAATTTGTTTGATTGAAGTGAAATTAGCATTGTGTAACACAACATTAACCTTTTGTTGTCGTTGTTTTGATGGTACTGGAGACAGGTATGGGGGTGGAGAGTCTGCCTCCGCCATGTGTGTGTGAGGTTCAGAGGACAACTTTGTAGAGTTAGGTCTCTCCTTCTATCTTTATGTGGGTTCCAGAGAGTAGAACTAAGACTGTCAGGCTTCCTGTACTTCATGAGGCCTCCTGTTTGTTTTTGAGACAGGATCTTGCAATAAAACCCAGATTGGCTTTGAATTTACTAAGTATCACAGACTAGGCTCAAACGATAATCCTCCTGCCTCAGGTTCCAGAGAGCTGAGATCAGGACATATGCCACCACACTAGGCTGGTATTAACATTCTTAAAGAGTACAGTTCAGAGGCTGGAGTGATAGCTCAGAGGTTAAGAGCACTGGCTGCCTTTCTGGAGGGGCAGAGTTCAATTCCCAGCAACTACATGGTGGCTCACAAACATCTATAATGAGATCTAGTGCTCTGGTACACTCTTCTGGCCTGCAGGCATACATGCAGGCAGGCAGAACACTGTATAATAAATAAATAAATAAATAAATAAATAAATAAATAAATAAATCTTTAAAAAAAAAAAGGAGTACAGTTCAGAGGCTGAGGGTGTACATCGGTTGGTAGAGCTCTTGCCTGGCGTGCAAGAACTTTGGATCAGATCCTTGGCACTATGGAAATTATGTGTGGTGTTGCACACTTGTAATCCCGGAATGAAGGAGGTAAGAGGATCAGAAGTTCAAAGTCACCCTCAGACACAGCAGGTTTGAGGCTGGGCTACAAGGGATCTATAGAATAGAGCTCAGAGGGGATGTCTAGGTGGCTTCAAACACTTACCCGGGGCTGCAGATGACGTGGACCTCCTGTTCTTACCTCAGCCTTTCTTCCTCCCTGACTTCTCTATCCTCCTTTCTTCTCCACCCTGTCACTTGTTTTAGGAATCACCCAAGTCTTGGCTTCCATTCTGATTTGGGGGAACCCAAATTAAGAAAATAACATTGGGTGCTGGAGAGATGTCTCTGAGTTTACAGGCACTGGTTGCTCTTGCAGATGACCCAGGTTTGGTCCCCAGCACCCATGCGGTAGCTCACAGCCATGTGTAACTCCAGTTCCACAGGATCAGATGCCCTTTTCTGACTATGGGCACTGAATACCTACTGTGTACACACATACATGCAGGCCCTCACACATACACATAAAATGAAAATGAATACATTTTTTATTGTTTTTTTGTTTGTTTGTTTGTTTTTGTTTTTTGAGACAGGGTTTCTCTGTGTAGCTTTGCACCTTTCCTGGAACTCATTTGGTAGTGCAGGCTAGCCTCGAACTCACAGAGATCCGCCTGGCTCTGCCTCCTGAGTGCTGGGATTTAAGGTGTGCGCCACCACCGCCCGAATGAATAAATATTTTTTTAAAAGCATATCATTGACTGGGCGTGGTGGTGCACAGCTTTAATCCCAGCACTCAGCAGAGACAGGTGGACTTATGTGAGTTCCAAGGCAGCCAAAGAGACATAATGAGACCCTATCTTATAGAAGGAAGAAAAGAAGAATCTGCAACTGTTTTATGATGTGCAGTGTAACCTGGTGTTGGGAGCATAGCACAAAGGTCCTTGAGCCCACAGATCTCCAGAGAAACCAGGAATGTTAAGCATACAAGATTGTCTAGTTGGAAAGATGAAAAACCTGTTTTTCCCTCCAGAAAGCTGATAATTGCAAGTGATTAACAGCCTGGTGATTTGTGTCTCTGTTGAGCTAGGCCATGTCAAGCTCTTACAGCCAGGACTGGTGGTGGCTAGTAATCTAAATCTTATAGCCAGAGGCTCTCCCAAGCTCCCACAACCAGGACCAGAGACGGCTAACAGCCCAAATGACCTCTATGCTATCTGTATAACTAGAGACCAGACCAGACCCTAAGGTCCTTAAGCTAGTATAGGTATCATATCTCTAGAACCCATCTTCTTGGAGGAAATGGCATGTGCCCTGAGCTGAGTTTCAATGTAATTACATTTCCTTGTGCACTGGGGACTGTATTACACCAGGAAACTTTTGCCAAACTATACTATGTGTCTTAGTTAGGGTTTACTATTGCTGTGAAGAGACATCATGACTACACAACCCTTATAAAGAAAACATTTAATTGAGAGGGCTCGCTTAGAGTTTCAGAGGTTCAGTCAATTATTATCATGGCAGGGAGCATGGCAGCATGCAGGCAGAGATGGTGCTGGAATGCTACATCTTACAGGCAACAGGAAGTCAACTGAAAGTCACACTGAGGGAAGCCTGAGCAAAATAGACCTCAAAGCCCTCCCCACAGTGACACACTTCCTCCAACAAGGCCACACCTCCTAATAATGCCGCTCCCTATGAGTTTATGGAAGCCAAATACATTCAAACTACCACACTGTGTTTAAATACATTGGGAATAAACAGCCTGTCATTAGACTCCCTGAATCTGATCAAGGTTGACAAAGTCAATCTGCACCAGGTTTTCATTCTTTTTTTTTTTTTTTTTTTAAGATTTATTTATTGCCAGGCGGTGGCGGCACATGCCTTTAATCCCAGCACTTGGGAGGCAGAGGCAGGCGGATCTCTGTGAGTTCAAGGACAGCCTGGTCTACTAGTGAAATCCAGGAGAGGCAGAGAAACCCCTGTCTCGAAAAAAAAAAAAAAAAGATTTATTTATTATGTATACAGTGCTCTGTCTGCATGTGTCCCTGCAGGCCAGAAGAGGGCACCAGATCTCATTACAGAAGTTTGTGAGCCACCATGTGATTGCTGGGAATTGAACTCAGGACCTATGGAAGAGCAGCCAGTGCTCTTAACCTCTGAGCCATCTCTCCAAACCCAGAGGTTTTCATTCTTATCTTTTCACAGGGTTCACTTCCCTGTATGACACCTTCAGGGACCCTCTCAACCTAGAACAGGGTACAGCCTAACATCCATAGTTTGCTTGATATACTTGGAACCACACACCAGCCTTTATATCAGGCTTCTTTTGCTCAGAGTGTTTTTGAAGCCCATCTGCATTCTATCATGTGTCCATACTCCATTGTTTTATGACAGGGTAATGTGCTGTGATGTGTATTATCCACATGTAAAATTACAATTTCATTAAAAATCTGTAATTGGCTTTGTTTTCATTTCCAGAAGTGGACGAAGCTGCATTCCATACTGTAGGGTCAAGGGTTCTGATGAGCTGAGCAGAGGGCTCTCTTCAGAGAGAAATAAGAGCTGAAGAAAACAGAGCAGAAGCCGCAGAGATGACTCAGTGGGTACCTGCTGCCAAGCCAAAGGATCTTAGTTCAACCCCCAAGCCCCATGTGGTGGTAGGAAGGAAACAACTCCCTAAAGTGGTCCTCTGATCCCAGCTTGAGTTCCAAAAGTGCACGTGACTGCACACGACACTCTGGTGCACAAAGTAAATAATAGAACAAAGAGCAGGAAGTGGATTGATAGCCCAAAGGCTTGTTAGGCAGAGTCAGGGAGACTGGAAGAGAAGCACTGTGGACGGATTAGCAGCAGGTTGCTTCAAGTCAATTTTGTGGAAGGATTAAGGCAGGAGGAACTTTGCCCAATTGAAGCTGTCCATTTTGGGAATTGGGACTGTGATCTCTCTTTAATCTTGATTTCTTTGCTAAGGCAAAGAGTTCATTTTGCTTGGTGGTGTGGCACTGGAGTATGATTCCATGTTGATTTTTAGCCTGGTCTTATCGGTCTTAGAGGAACAGCTCAGTGCAAAACAGTGGTTTTCTTGCAGTTTTAATTAACAGTATGAGCCAAGCACGGAGGTGTGAACTAGTGGCCCTGGTTTCAGGGGAGGCCCAGGAGAACCACCTGGCTCAGGAGCTGGAGGCCAGCCTGAGTGACACAAAACCCCATTTGTGGACTGGAGGAAGTAACGGTAAATAGCATGTTTTGGCTTAACTTCATTCAGCTGTAATTTCCATCTTTTGTTATTAAGAACATGCTGTTATGAAAACTTTGTGTATTTATTTATATCTTTAAAACTTTTTCTATTACATTTTATTTGTGTGTGTGCCACATGCATGCACACGTGTGGAGGTCAGAAGATACACTGAGGGAGTTGGTTCTCTCCTTCCACGATATGAGTACCAGGGATTAAACTCAGGCCCTCGGGCCTGACAGCAGGTGCCATTGCCCTTGGAAGCCATACCACCAGCCCATTTCTAACCTGTTTTGATGGCCATTTTCTCTTCTTTTGGGTACATGCCTATAAATGGAATCACTGGGTCATATGATAATTTTGTGTTTAACTTTTTCTACAAACTGTTGACAGATTTTCTTTCTTCTGGGGCCTCACTATGTAAATTAGGCTAGTCTCAAACTCACAGAAATCCATCTGCCTCTGCCTCCTCAAAGACATGCATTACCACAAATAACCCATTGATAGATTTTGCTGTTTTGTTCTGTTGTTTTTTGAGACAGGGCTTTGTTACAGGCTTTCTTTCGGCCACCAGCTACCTCCCAAACCATGACACAGAGACTTATTATTGGTTATGACTGCTCGGCCTTAGCTTAGGCGTGTCCCACTAGTGCTTATAACTTAAACTAACCTGTTTCTCTTCATCTACATTTTACCTTGGGCTTTTTACCTTCCCTTCATTCTGTATGTCCTACTCTGTGTCTTGATGGCTGGCATCTGCCTGGCTGGCCCCGGGCACCTCCCTCTCTTTCTCCCTCTTTCTCTTCTTTCTCATTCTCTCAAGCCTAGATTTCTCTTACTTATTCTCTCTGCCTGCCAGCCTTGCCTGTCCCTCTACTGCCTAGCTATTGACCATTCAGCTTTTTTTTTTTTTTATTAGACCGATCAGGTGCCTTAGGCAGGCAAGGTGAAACAGCAACACATCTTTACATAATTGAACAGACGCAGCATAAACAAAAGCAACACATCTTTACATAGTTAAAGTAATATTCCACGTCTGGCAGTGGTGGCGCATGCCTTTAATCCCAGCAATCGGGAGGCAGAGGCAGGCAGATCTCTGTGAGTTCAAGGCCAGCCTGGTCTCCAAAGCAAGTTCCAGGAAAGGTGCAAAGCTACACAGAGAAACCCTGTCTCAAAAACTATTAAAAAAAAAAAAAAAGTAATATTCCACAACAGGGTTTCTCTGTATAGTCCTGGCTATCCCAAAACTCACTTTGTAGACCAGGCTGGCCTTGAATTCACAGAGATCTGCCTGCCTTTGCCTCCAGAGTGCTGGGATTATAAATGTGTGCCACCATCTCCCAGCAACTTTTATGTTTTTTAAGTCAGGATCTAACATACCCAGGCTGGCTTCAAACTCACTGTTGTAGAATACTGACAGACCAAAAGTAATAGACATTGCTATCTTCTAGGCCTACAAGATGTAAGACGGCCAACACTGGGCCTGGTGTGCAAAGAGAGCTGGCTCTGCACTTAACACACCTGCTGCTCTTGCAGAGAACCTGGGTCCAGTTCCCAGCACACACAACCATCTGTAACTCCAGTTCCTGGGGATCCAACACCCACTTCTGACTCCACAGGCATTAGACAGGCATGGTGCACATACATGCAGGCAAAATGCTCATACATATAAGTAAGTAAAAAGAAAAAAAAAAGGACCTGTTGACATTCCTTCATGGAAGGAGAGGTGAGGACTTACAGCCTCACCTGAGATTCCAACCACTATAACCTATACCTTCCACCCATACCCGAGCTGTGTGTAATTCTGTCTACTTATACATGGTCTCATGCTCTCAGGAGGTGATGAAAGATTAACTGAAGGGATACTCCATCTATGCAGCTACAGGGACATTTTCATCCACACTGGAGTGAGACTCTCCAGTTACGTGGCTGTTTGGGGGTCATCCACACTCCTGTAAGTAACTGATCACCCATGCTCTGTAACAATAACCTTGAAATTCTCATGTTTCTGCCTCTATCTTCTGAGCAGCGAAATTTCAGGATATATTCCAGAAATACCTGATCTCTGTGGTGCTGGGGACCAAATGCTGGACCTCGTTGGATGGTAGGCAAACATTCTACCAATCAAACTACACGTCTACTCTTGCTTTCTTTATTTTTGGTACCAAATCTCTGTAGGTAGGCCAGGCTGACCTCAGTCTCTCTGTTTTTCATACCAGTTCTTTTCATGCGTGTGTGTATGACTGGTCAGTTATGCAAATGAAGGCAGAGACAGCGGAGATAAAAGACCCACTGAGAGGAAGTTAATTTGCCTGTAGATTCCCACTGACATTTGCTTAGCCTGAGTAACAGCTCTGCAAACAGAACAGCTTGTCCCAGATCTTTGGAATGACCTCTGTCATAACATTATGCTTGAAAATCGCCTCCAGCCTAAGATGAAGCTGGATGGCAAATGGGAATTAATTCAGCTGGAGTGAGCCCTCCAAACAAGCATTCCTCTGATGTGCTGCTATTCAAACCTTCCAGGTCACTAATTGGTCATGTTTTCTTTAAAAGGAAAATGTAATGAGGGGAAATATTGGGTGCAGTGTACAGTAAATATCCCTGATTTGACATCCACAGAGAAAGAGCCACTTGGCATAAATGAATGTTCTAGAAAAGCTGAACTGACTCCCGGAAGCTACCAGTATGAATACATTAAAAGTTTCAGAAAAAGCTTTCCCCCACCAAAGACAGGGTCTCATTATGTAGCTGTGGCTGTTATGGAACTTGCTCTGACCAGGCTAGCCTTGAATTCACAAAGATCTGCCTGCCTCTGCTGAGTGCTGAAACTACCATGCCTGGTTTTAGGAAAAGCTTTCTAGCCGGGCAGTGGTGGTGGTGGTGGTGGTGGCGGTGGCGGTGGCGGTGGCGGCGGCGGCGGCGGCGGCGGCGGCGGCGGCGGCGGCGGCGGCGGCGGCGGCGGCGGCGGCGGCGGCGGCGGCGGCGGCGGCGCACGCCTTAAATCCCAGCCAGGCGGATCTCTGTGAGTTCGAGGCCAGCCTGGGCTACCAAATGAGTTCCAGGAAAAGGCGCAAAGCTACACAGAGAAACCCTGTCTCGAAAAACAAAAACAAAAACAAAAAAGAAAGAAAAAGCAAAAGCTTTCTATAACAGTATTCTGTCTGTCTCTCTCTGTCTCTGTGTGTGTGTGTGTGTGTGTGTGTGTGTGTGTGTGTGTGTGTGTTCATGAATGCTCACATGCCCACATTTGTAGACCAGGTGTCACTGTTGGGTGTCTTCCTTCATCCTTCTCCACCTTCAGTTTTGAACAGGGTTTCTCACTGAACCTAGAGCTGGCTGATTTGACTAGACAGGCTGGCCCGAAATCCCCAGGTATCTTCCTATCTCCATACAATTGGCCCTAGGGTTAAGGTGCACACTCCTCACACTGAGCACTTTACTGATGGAGGCATCCCCAGCCGTCCAGACTTCTGAACAGTGAGGAGGAGGGCTGTCCACTGGGCCCTGCTTGCACCACACTCCTGTATTGAAAGTTTGAGAAGGGGCACCACCGCCTGCCGTGCCTCCAGAAACTGCCAGTGTGACTTCCACTCAGTCTGCTTCCTAGAGGCAGTCAGCTGTCCCAAACTGGGAATGCAGAACCCTGGGGTGATTACAGTCCATGTCTGAAAGAATGGGTGAAAACCTACTCTTGATCATGGCTTTTTAATTAGCACTGTGAGAGCTGAGAACTGTTTTCCAATGATGAAATGAGTAGTTTTCCAGATCAACAGGCCAGCACAGAACAAGTTAAAGACGCTCCCACACTCTGTATGAGTAAGAACCCAGTGAGCCCCAGTGTAATTAATTTAATTTCATTTTTTAAAATTTATTTATTTTTATGTGCATTGGTATTTTGCCTGCATGTATGTCTGTGTGAGGATGCCAGATCCTCTGGAACTGGAGTTACAGACAGCTGTGAGCTGCCATGTGGGTGCTGGGAATTGAACCTGGGTCCTCTGGAAGAGCAGCCAGTTTTCTTAACTGTTGAGCCATCTCTCCAGCACACCCCCCCCCCCTTTTAAGATAGGGTCTCATTATGTATCTCTGGTTGTCCTTGAAGTCACAGAGATCCACCTGCCTCTGTTTCTCTAGTGTTAAAATTAAAGGTATGGGCCCTAAGCCCACCTAACAGCTTTCATTTTTGAGTAGCCATATTTTAAAAAGTAAACACACACACACACACACACACACACACACACACACACACACACATACACGAGCCAAGTGTGGTGGTGCACACCTATAGTGCCAGCTATTCAGGCGGCTAAATTCAGAGGATTGATAGAGCTTAGGAGTTCAAGACCAGCCTGTGGGAGCCTATGGGAGGCCAGCTCCTACCTATCAAACGGTTCTTAGGTGGAAGAGAGAGAGAATGCCAAGGGGAGGGGCAAAAGACCTCCCCCTTGCAAGATCAAAGCTCACCTAAGGCCAAGTGTAGACCCTTCCAAATACCTGGTAACCACACCTGTGGCCAAATCTTTTCCTTATGCTGCCCTGCTGGGTAAAGCAAGCCCAGATTCTCTAACTCTGAGTAAGTTCTCACAAAAAAGCCTCTGTGGGCTCCCACCAGCCTGGGTAATACAGGGAAATTCTCTTCTCAAATAAAAAGCAAGTCAGACACGATGGTGCACAACATGAGGCTAAGGCCAGAGGATCTTGAGTTCAGAGCCAGCTTGGTCTACACAGCAGGGCTCTGGGCTGGTTTTTGTTTGTGGGGGGTAGGTGATATTTTGTTTGTGTTCTAACAAATAAAGCTTGCCTGGAGATCAGAGTGCAGAGCTAGCCACACCTTTAATTTCAGCACTTGGGAGGAGGAAACAGGAAGTGATATGGCTGGGCAGAGAGAGGAAGTGATAAGGTGGGGTTGAGACAGGAGCTTGGCCTCTTTTGGTCTGAGGATTCGGTAGAGGTAAGAAGTGGCTGTGACTTGCTCCTCTGTCTCTCTGATCTTTCAGCATTTACCCCGATATCTGACTCCAGGTTTTTATTAAGACCAATTAGGATTTATGCTACATGGGGTGGGGGGGGATGCTGCGGGCCACAGGAATATACCATAAGAACTCAGCTGGTTATGGCAGTCACTACATGGAGGAATCAGGGAATTCCTCCAGAGGAAGCCGAATTCCAAGGAGTTTTTGGTGTTACTTGGCTTGTTATATATCAGCTGTATTCTGTTATGAAAATCATGTGTGCCTTCATAGTTTTCCCAATTGACTTTTCCCTAAAAAGGGCTAACAGTGTGGACTGGACATACTCATTCCAGGAATTTGGACAGCAGCCTCAGGAAAGGCTTTCTCTGGAATCAGATATCTCCCTTAGCCACCTTCAAGGACTAAGAGTAATAACAGCCCACATGAAAGTCTCCTGACTTAAGGTGAATCCCACAAGGAGACACAGCCTAGGTCAGGTGGATATTAATAGCTTTATACAATTTAGCTCAGACCCTCCTTTCTTACAGTGTACTAACTTTATAGACCTCTAACTCCTTACCTAACCACTTTTAGGAATATTTAGATAACTTTCTGTGCTGACAGCTATGCTCAGCCAGAACCCCAGTTCCAGCCTCCCTGTAATTATCATCATTGGCAGCATCTGTCCAGGTCCAGATGGAGGAAAGTACCTTATCAGAGATACCTCTGTACTCTCTAAGAACAGACTTAAGCATCCAGGCTACCTGTTAGAGAAGGCCTGGCAGATGTGCCAATTAAGCTTTACTTCCTCCTTTCCCAAACCTTACCTCTAGTTCCAGATCTCCCTTTAACTATCACCAGAGGCATCTAGCTGTACACAGGTTGCCTAGCGACTGAGCACACTTTCCCCTACCCTGCAGAAAAAAAACGGCAGATAGCTTGGACAGATAGGAGCCACAGGAAAAAAGAAGGCAGTTTTATTTTCTCCCATTGACCTAACAACTTATAGATTCTTAACATTTTCTACCAATCACGTTTAAGATTATAGTTGAGCACATGAGATCCCTCTTCTTAGATATTACCCGAATTTAGCCCTTAGTTAATTCATTTCCCCATTGGTCACTTCCCTTTGGGGTTGCAAATGATAATTAAGTTATTGCCCCTCTATGTGAGTCTTATCACCCCTCCGTTTGACCCTGGAAGCCTGGCTTTGCATTGCCAAGGGATTACTGCTTGTAAGTGTACATATATATACTGGGAATTCCAGGGCACAGGACAGAGAAGAGAAAAGAGAACGGAAGAACTAGATGGGTAAGAACTTGAGAGGAACAAACTGAGATGGGGAAGAACTAGATTGAAGGACTAGAAGAGAGTACTAGAGGAACGAGATGGAAGACGAGGAAGAGTCAGATGGGGAAGAACAAGATGAGGAAGAGCCAGGTGAGAGAGGAGAGATGGGAGAGGAGCTGATAGGGGAAAGAACTAGATGGATGAGAACCTAGAAGGGACAGAACTAGATGAAGGAATGAAGATAGAACCTGGAGGGGACAACAGATAAATATAGAGAGAAATCAGGTAAGAAAGGAGCTAGACATGAGAGCAGAATAGAAGCTTGTAACTGACACAGAATAATAAAGTGTATGGACTAAGGAGTTTTGTGTACATAGATTCGTTTCTTTTCATCAAAGATTATCAGCTGGTTGTAGGTTCTTCCCGGACCCTGGGAGGGGACTATGGAGGGCCTGGACCCCATAGTCCCCAATAGGGAGGAGGGTTCTCTATTGTTTGTTTTGCAGGGTTGTTGTTTTTGGTTTTTGGTTTTTGGTTTGGTTTGGTTTGGTTTTGTTTTGTTTTGTTTTGTTTTGTTTTGTTTTGTTTTGTTTTGTTTTGTTGTGACAAGGTTTCTCTGTGTAACCACCTTGGCTGTCCTGGAACTCCTGCCTCTACCTCCCAAATGCTAGGATTAAAGGCCTGCATCACCAAGCCCAGCTAGGTTTTTACCTTTTTTTAAGAAATATTTTGTAGGCTGGAGAGATGGCTCAGCGGTTAAGAGCACTGGCTGTTCTTCCAGAGGTCCTGAGTTCAATTCCCAGCAACCCCATGATAGCATACAACCATCTGTAATGATATCTGGCACCCTCTTCTGGCGTGCGGACAGAACACTGTATACATAATAAATAAACCTTTAAAAAAAAAAAGAATTTACACTGTATCAATCTGATAATAGAAAAATAAATTTAAAAAATATATTTTGTATGTGTGGGTATTTTGCCTGCATATATGCACCAAGCCATGTGAATAATTGGAGTGCAGACAGTTGTGAGCCTCTGTGTGGGCGCCAGGAATCAAACCCTCTAGAAAAGGAAATTGAATACTCTACCAAAGCAGCCACTGCTCCCAACCACCTAGCCATTTCTCCAGTCCCTGTTTGTTTTTGTTTTTTTTTTTTTTTTTGCCTTTTTGAGGTAGGGTCTCATGTAGCTCAGGCTGGCCTTGTGAAGGTCTAGGCTTGACCTTACAGTCTCCATCTTAGGGAAAGGGCCACCATCTCAGACTTGACCTTACAGGCTCTATCCTAGGGAAAGGGCTACTATCTCAGACCACCTGCTGTACTCAGTTCCATGAAGAATCTTAGGAATGTGCCATGACAACTTGAACAAATACAGGGCAGTAAAGTTTAACCAGATCCAGATGTTCCTGCAGACATCCTGTCTGCGATTTATGGCCCTTGAAGGTATCTAGATAATCCTGCTGAGCAGCCCAGACAATCCTGCTCAGCAAATTGTGGTTCCTCACCAACAAGTCTAATCCAGTGGTATCAAAATGTAGGTTCATGCCCAAAATCTGAACCAATAGTTTCAAAAATCACCTTGCCCCATATCCCTTCTACCCAATCCTGCTTGCCAATCCCCAGCTTGCAGGTTTTTCCCTATAAAAACTCTCTACTCCTGGGCCCACAACCACTGAATCTTCCTCTATCCACTATCCACTGCATCGGAGCATAGGTTGGCAGCTCAGGTTCGAATCTGACAATAAAAAGACCCTTGTGTGCTTGCATTGGAAACCAGTTCCTTGGGGTTCTCTGGGGGTACTGCGACACAGGCACAATAGCCTCAGATTCCCTACACAGCTGAGAATGAGTGTAAACATCTGATCCTCCTGCCTCCTTGTCCTCATACTGATTACAAGTGTGCACCACCATGCCTGGTTTATGTGGGTCTGGGGTTGAACCCAGGGCTTCATGCATGCCAGCCAAGCATTCTCCTAACAGCTACATCCCTAATCCCAAGACTATTTAAGAAAGAAAAAAAAAAAAAAAAAAAAAAAGAAGGAAGAAAGAAACAGACAAGCGGGGTGCCACATTCCTGTAATTCCAGCACTTTGGAGGTTAAGGCAGGAGGATCAGGGATTTAATCCTTGGCTAAATATTGTCTTTTATAATTATTGATATTAAAAATGTTACTGAGAGGGACCAGGGATGTAGCTCATTGGCAGAATACTTGCCCAGCATGTGTGAGAAGGCCTTGGGCTCTATGTACAACTTAAAAAAAAAAATATTTTGAAGGGGCTTGAGAGATGGCTCAGCACCTCAGCTATTCTTAAAGAAAATCTAGGTTCAATTCCTAGCAACCACATGGTAGCTCACAACCATCTCTAACTCCATTTCCAGAGGATCCAATGCCCTCATCTGACCTCTGCAGGCACTAGGCCTGCAAGTGACACACATATATATATATGCAAGCAAAATGCCCATACACACCAAATAAAATAAGAATTATTTTAAGTTTGTTTTGTTTAAGATGGAGTTTCAGTTTGTACCCTGGAACTCACTATGTAGACCAGGCTGGCCTTCAACTCACTAACATCCGCCTGCCTCTGCCTCCCCAGAATGCTGAGATTAAAGACATGCATGACCACACCCACCAAGATTTGTTTTATTTTTAATAATATGTGTGTGTGCCTATGTGTCTGTGTGTGTCTATGTGCATGGGTGTGTCTATGTGCATGGGTGTGTCTATGTGCATGGGTGTGTCTATGTGCTTGGGTGCCTCAGAGGACTGAAGATGGAGATCCAAATCTCCAGGAACTGGAGTCGAAGGTGATTGTGAGCCACCAAACATGGGAACTGAATTTGGGCCCTCTGCAAGAGCAGGATGTACTTTTTTTTTTCTTTTTTTTTTTTTAAGATTTCTTTATGTCGGGTGGCAGCGCACACCTGTAATCCCAGCACTTGGGAGGCAGAGGCAGGTGGATCTCTGTGAGTTTGAGATCAGGACAGCCTCCAAAGCTACAGAGAAACCCTGTCTCGGAAAACAAAAACAAAAACAAAAACAAAAACAAAAAAGATTTAATTATGTATCCAATGTTCTATTTGCATGTGTGCCTGCAGGCCAGAAGAGGGCACCAGATCTCATTATAGATGGTTGTGAGCCACCATGTGGTTGCTGGGAAATGAATTCAAAACCTTTGGAAGAGCAGTCAGTACTCTTAACCTCTGAGCCATCTCTCCAGCCACTAAAGGCATTTTTTTTTTTCACATTTACTTAGTGGCCACAGAGGCCAGAAGAAAATGTCAGATTCCCTGAACTGGAGTTATGGACAGTCAAGAATTGCCATGTGAGTGCTGGGAATCAAACCTAGGTCTTATACAAGAGCAGCCAGTGCTCTCAACCACTGAGACACCCTGAAAGGAAGGATATTTTGGACTGATCTTACAGACGAACAAAATAAGGCCCAGAGGCATCGACCTTCTCAAGCAACAGAGAGGTAGCAGCTCCAGAACCAGGCAATATAAGCATCCCAAGGTCTCCTCCTTGGAGGTGTCCCTCCTCCACATGCTGAACCCTCACAGCTGTCCTCTCACCAGGAGCTGCCTGGCCCTAGGTGGCCCCAACTAATCCCTACGGATGCCTGGATGCAATGGTTCAGCCTTGTCTCAGTTTAGAACCAGTGTCCCTGCAGGTTCAGCCTCCTGCCTCAGTTTCTCCTTCTGCCCAGCCCTGCCTTCACCACTGGCTTGAGTGTCTCTTCTAAGGGACATTATGTTCACAAGGACCCAGGACAGCAAGCCTCCACACAGCCTCCAACACTCTGGCATATAGACTCTGCCCTTGCAGGCAGGGAGTGGCTGCAGTCTGCTACTATCTGCCAGGTCAGAGAGAGGAGCCTTCTCTGAGGGAATCCAGACAGGCGTTCCCCACGTGGACAGCACTCCCATTCCACATGCTTGTCAGACACTGAGTGGCTTCTGCCTGCTGACCACAGGAGCCTTTAGAAGCTCAGAAGTGACTTCCAGGGAAACACAGCAGGGGGTGAGCTGCAGAATTTAGAGGAAACACAGAGAAAGAGAGAGACAGAGAGACAGAGAGACAGAGAGAGAGAGTAATCAGTAAGAATAACATTGCCATGACATTTGAGGAGCCCCCTAAGTAACAGGATGTTTTTGGTTTTTTTGTTCATTCCAGAGTCTCCCTATCTAGCCCAGACTGGCCTCAAACTCTCCATCCTCCTGCCTCAGTCTGGAATTACAGGCCTGCACTGTCAAAGCCCATTGAAAAGGTCAAAGATCTTCCAAAAACTTTAGCCACCCTAGGGCTTTGGGACACTTTCAATCAACCTAACCTTGGCAACTGGACACCAAGTCCTCAAGCTACCTCAGCATGCCCAGATGTCCTGGGTCCACTTGGGTCCCGGGGCTGCCACTGTCAGCCTCTCAATGCCTGTGCTGGCCTTGAGGCCCTTCTGAGGCTGATGGCAGAGGCAGCCCAGTCCCTGCTGCTGCCTCCCAGCCTCCTTGGCAGCCTGAGGGGTTAATAGCCAAAACCTACTTACTAAGCCTGACCTCTGTCCTGCACAGCCTGTGGCCACCTGACCCTTGGCTCCCGGATACTTCTGGGTAAATTACGTACAGCTTTTTCTTTCTGAAGAGTCAAAGGAGCTTTTGGGAATCTGCCCAGCTACTGTTTAACTCTTTCCTGGAGAGACAAAACAGAAAGAGGCTGAACAAAGTGAACTGCAGGGGAAATGTGGATTCGGCCTATATCCAGAGCCAGGGTCTTCTCTGTATAGCCAGGGAACAAATCCCAACTCTTGGCAAACTCTTTGCAATAAGGGAGGGCCCTCCTGGACTCCCTTTGGGGGGTCCCCTTGAGTTGCGACTCAGAATCTTTGGGGGTAGAGGAAGCAAGGAGGAAAACCCAACTGGACCTCAACGTTGGCTTCCAGGTGTCACTCCAGTCTTTCTCTCCTCAAAGTTCCCAACTCAAAGCCACCCCAGAGAATAAAACATCCCAGCACTCAGCAGGCAGAGCCAGGCAGATCTCTGTGAGTTCAAGGCCATCCTGGTCTACAGAGCGAGATCCAGGAAAGGCGCAAAACTACACAGAGAAACCCTGTCTTCAAAAACAAAAACAAAACAAAACAAAACAAAAAATCCCTCAATTGTTTCCCATACACACCATTTTATTTATTTATTTTTAATTAGAGGACTCACCGAATGCATTTTTATTCACTTACGTATATGGTACCTAGTACCTACAGAGGCCAGAAGAGAGCATCAGATCCCCTAGAGATGGAACTACAGTGAGTCGTGAGCTCAGCAGAGAACTGAACCCGGGTACTCTGAAAGAGCAGCCAGTGCTCTTAACTGGATAGCCATCTCTCCAGCTGGCCTTCACACCCATTTTATTATACCTGATCCTGACTCTGATTACAGGGGTGCCTGCTGTCAATAGCAGTAGCACGAATCTTGTTTTGTTTTGTTTTGTTTTGTTGTTTTTTCGAGACAGGGTTTCTCTGTAGCTTTGGAGCCTATCCTGGACTTGCTCTGTAGACCAGGCTGGCCTCGAACTCACAGAGATCCACCTGCCTCTGCCTCTCGAGTGCTGGGATTACAGGCGTACACCACCACCAGGCTTAGCACAAGTCTTAAAAGGTCTTATTAATAAAATCAAACCTGAGGCCAGTTATTGGGGTGAATGCTGGAAGATCAGAGAAGCACACCACAGCTATTTCACCTCACTAGTTCCTCAGCTGATCCTGTTTCCTCAGACTGGGAACGTCTCTGAGTCCTCATCCAAATGAATCTCAGTTGAACTGTGCTGCTCAAAGCCTAAAAGCTTAACCAGCCAAATGCTGCTAGTTTCTGGTCTCCACGCCTTATATATCACTCAGCTTTAGGCCATCACTCCCTGAGATTAAAGTCGTGAGTCACCATGCTTGGATGTATCCTTGAACACACAGAGATTCAGGTAAATCTCTGCCTCTGGAATGCTAGGATTAAAGGCGTGTGCTACCACTGCCTATTCTCTATGTTTAATATTGTGGCCATCCTATTTTCTGACCCCAGATAAGTTTATTAGCGTCAATATTTCAGGGAACACAATACCACCACAAATAGCAGTAATAATAATAATAATTAATAATATAATCACAAAAGCTTTGCAGATGGTTGTGAGCCACCATGTGGTTGCTGGAAATTGAACCCAGGTGCTTTGGAAGATCAGCCAGTGCTCTTAACCACTGAGCCATCTCTCCAGCTCTGATTTATTTTTAGGTGTGTGTGTGTGTGTGTGTACGTGCATATAAGTGCAGGTGCATCAGATATCTCTGGAACTGGAGTTATAAGCAGTTGTAAGAACAAACTTGGGTTCTCTGAAAGAGCACTGTGCACTCTTAACCACTGAGCCATTTCCCCAGGCCTGAAAGCAAATCTGTTTATATTTGGTTGGCATATGCAATTGCAACTAACTGTTATGCATCAAACACTTCTGCAAATATTTCTCAGTACCAGGAGTTAAACCCATGGTAGGCATAAGTTCTACCATTGGGCTTACCTCTAGCTCATGAACAGTTTCTCTCTCTCTCTCAGTTTTGGAGTGCTGTGGATGGAGCCTAAGCCATTGTCCATGCTAGGCAAGTGCTTACTACTCAGCCATAGGTCTCACCCCCATTTCTGTGGTTTTTGTTTTTGGTATAAGATGTTGCTATGTAATGCAGGGTGGTCTCAAACTCACCATCCTCCTGCCTCAGTCTCCGGAATACTGAGGTTTACAGGAGCGCACTACCACACTGGACAACTTTAACATTTTGTTTGTTTTTCAAGACAGGGTTTCTCTGTGTAACAGGTCTGCCTGTCCTGGAACTCACTCTATAGACCAGGCTGGCCTCAAACTCAGGAATCTGCCTGCCTTCCTTTGCCTCCCAAGTGCTGAAATTAAAGGCATGTGCCACCACCACCCGACCAGCTTTATAAATTTATATACTGCTTTTTCTCAATCTCCTTTAGCTCAAAATGATCCTTCTGCATTTTGGAGGGGCCACCTTCACTACAGACTCAGCTTTATCTTCTCAGCAAGTTGTGTAGATGAGATTTGGGGAGCTGCTTTGATACCATTTCCATTTCCTTTGAGTAGGGAATACATTTGACTGATTTGTCTGCTCTGTCTGGGCCTTGTAAACTTTTCAGGCAGACAAGACTTGTCTCCCAACTTTGGTCAAGTTACACCTCCTTGTGACTAAAGCTGGTGCTGGAATTCAGAGTACCAACCCTGATCCTGGTGACCACAAGAGGGCGGCTGATTCTATGCGTCTGCGTGTAGAGGTCAGAGGTTGATATGGGGCTTCCTCTATTGCTCTCTGCCTTCATTTCCTTTGTTAAACTTTATTCTATTTGTGTGTGTGTGTGTGTGTGTGTGTGTGTGTGTGTGTGTGTGCATGTGTGTGTGTGAGAGGAGAGATCGAGAGAGAATAGAGATGAATGTGTGGCCGTGCACACGCAGCATGTACGGAGGCCAGAGGAAAGCTTCGCAGGGTCAGTTTTCCCTTCCACCTTTTCATGGACTTCAAGGTTCTGACTTCCTCAGGCTTGCAAAGCAAGTGTCTTCTCCGCTGAGCCTTGTCACTCATCCATCCACCTTTGTCTTCTAAGACAGAATCTCGTACTGAACCTGGAGCATGCCATTTGGGCTTGACTGGCTGACCAGTGGGTCCCCAGGACCTGACTAGATTAGCTGCCCTCCCCCCCATTTGCCACCAGTGCTGGGGTCACAAGAACACACTACAATGTTCAACCCTTATTTTCTCTGACAAGGCCTCATGTATCCCAGGTTGGCATCAAATTCACTATACAGCCAAGAACCTTGAACTGATTCTCCTGCCTCTGCCTCCAGAGTGCTGGGATTACAGGTGTTACCACCGTATCAATTTATGGGGTAGGTGCTGAACCTAGGGCTTCAAGTAGGCCAGACAAGCACTCTAAGACGCATCCAGCCCCGGCATCCACTGCGATCTCCTCTGCTTTGATAATCGAGATTCTTTCTAGAGTAAGGCAATACCCCGTTATGTTTTTAATTTGAAATTCCCTTGTGATCAGTGATAGGGGACATTTTTTTCATCTACATTGTACTAGTAAGATTTCCCTTACTATAACAAATATCTGAGATAATCAACGTAAGAAAGGATTACTATCGACTCACAGTTTAGGAGTTTCAACCCATGATCTGTTGGCTCTCAGAACCAATGAGTTGTTGGGGGCCTGAGGTGAGGCAGCACACCATGGCAAGGGGGGTGCAGCAGAGTGAAATCATATACCTCATGGGCCAGATATAAAACGAGAAGAGGAGTGGGTTCCCACATCCCCTTCAAGACCATCTCCAGTGACCCGAGACCTCCCACTACTAAAAGTTCTATAACCACGCCAGGGAGAGGATTCAGCAAGTGCTTGCCTCCAAATCCGATGACCTGATTTCAATTCCCATAATCCACATGGTAAAAAGAGAGAACAGACTCCCAAAAGTTGTTCTCTGACCTCCACACACACACATCAAAAAACAAATGTAAATATATTTACATTTTTTTTAAAAGATTTATTTATTTAGTATACAGAAGAGAGCGCCAGATCTCATTACAAATGGTTGTGAGCCACCATGTGGTTGCTGGGAATTGAACTCAGGACCTCTGGAAGAATAGCCAGTGCTCTTAACCTCTGAGCCATCTCTCCAGCCCTATATTCACATTTTCTAAGAGAATTTGTACAGGCTGATTTTATGTATCAATTTGACACAAGCTAGAGTCATCAGAGAGGAAGGAGCCTCAGTTGAAGAAATGCCTCCATGAGATGCTGCTGTAAGGTATTTTCTCATTTAGTGATCAATGGTGAGGGCCCAGTCCATTGTAGTTCTGCTGGTGGTCCTACAAGAAAGCAAGTTGAGCAAGCCAGGGCAAGCAAGCCAATAAGCTTGAACATTGGGCTATACTCCAGCCTCTGCTACAGAGTTTTAAAAATTCCCTACATAGTTGGAATGTTAACTCCTAGTCAGATGCTAGTTAGTGTCTAATCTCACCTGCCCTGTCAGTTCTCTGACAGTTGATGCCTTTTGGTGCAGAAAAAGAAAAGCATTTGAGTACGTCCAAACCCCATTTGTCTGTTTTTGCTTTTGTTTCCTGTGTATTGGGATGCGGGTTGAATAGGTATGGCCCCCATAAACTCATAAGTTTAAATGCTTGGCCCATACGGTGTGGCACTATTAGGAGGTGGGGCCTGGTGGGGGGAGTATGTAATTGTGGGAGTGTGCTTTGAGGTCTTATATATAGCTCAAGCTATGCCCAGTGTGACACACAGTTACTTCCTCTTGCCTTCAGATCAAGATGTAAAACTTTGCAGCTCCATCTCTGGCACCATGTCTGCCTGCTTGCACACTTCCATGTCCTGCCATGATCATAATAGACTAAACAGCTGAAACTGTAAGCTAGCCTGGATTAAATGTTTTCCTTTAAGAGTTGCTGTGGTCGACGGACAGTGGTGGCACACGCCTTTAATCCCAGCACTCAGGAGGCAGAGGCAGGTGGATCTCTGTGAGTTCGAGGCCAGCCTGGTCTACAGAGTGAGTTCCAAGACAGGCTCCAAAGCTACAGAGAAACCCTGTCTCAAAACCCACCCCCGCTCCTCAAAAAAAGAGTTACTGTGGTCATGATGTCACTTCACAGCAATAGAAACCCTAAGACTGGGGGTCTTGTCCAAATGCTTCTCACCTGTTCGTGTCTTTCAGTTGTTTCAGAGTTTTAGGTCTTATGTTGAAGACTGTAATCTACACCAAGCTGTCTTCTGTAACAGTGAGAAACAGGGGATGTCCTGGATAGCTTTGTGTCAACTTGACACAAGAGGGATTGGCCTGTGATCAAGCCTGGATATTGTAGAATGTGTGTGTGTGTGTGTGTGTGTGTGTGTGTGTGTGTGTGTGTGTGTGTAGAATATTATTTTAAGGTGGGTTACATTTGTTTATGCTGTGGAGCATTTGTTTAATGATGCAAAGCTGTGTTGCATTCCTTTATGTTGCATTTGTTTAACTCTGTGAAGCTGTGTTACTGTGCCTGTGTAAAACACCTGATGGTCTAATAAAGAACTGAATGGCCAACAGCAAGGCAGGAGAAAAGACAGGTGGGTCTGGCAGGCAGAGAGAATAAACAAAAGGAGAAAAAGAGAAAGAAGAAAGAAAAATTAAGGAGCAAGGAAAGAAGGTGCCAGCCACCCAGTCACCCAGCCACCCAGCCAGCCACTTAGTAAGAGTGAAAGTAAGATTACAGAAGTAAGAAAAGGGAGAGCCCAGAGGCCAAAGGTAGATGGGATAATTAGTTAAGAAAAGCTGGCTAGAAATAAGCCAAGCTAAGATCAGACATTTATAAGTAATAATAAGCCTCTGTGTGTCTATTTGGGAGCAGGTACAAAGAGTAAAAAATTCCCAATTCCTACTTTCCTTCCTTATTTTCTTTCTTTTTTAGATTTTTATTATGTGCATTGGTGTGAAGGTGTCAGATCCCCTAGAACTAGAGTTATAGACATTTGTGAGCTGCCATGTGGGTGCTGAAAATTGAACCTGGGTCCTCTGTAAAACAGCCAGCATTCTTAACCACTGAGCCATCTCTTAGCCCCCAGGACATTTTCTTTTTTAAGTTTTATGTGTATGTGTGTTTTGTCTGTGTGGGAGGCACTGAAGTCCTTGTGCTCACAGAGAAGCACCAGAGGAACTAGAATGTTAGCACACAAGGCTGTTCCTTCAAGGGAAGGAATGCAATACCTGCTATCCACCAAGAAGACACTGAGCAGATATGACCTTTGCACTCTCTGTGACCAGAAATCACACCAGACCCTTCCCCAGCCCCTTATCATAAACTTGTCTTTCTCGGTTGGTCTGTAGAACCCATCTTTACGAAAGGTGTCACATGTACTTTTCAACGAGTTTTGATATAGTCATGTCAAATCTTTATTTAGCTTATTTTGTTCCTCAAAGAGATTTATGTATGCTATGCCTGGCAGTGGCGGCACATGCCTTTAAACGCAGCACAGAAGGCAGAGGCGAGCAGATCTCTGCATTCAAGGCCAGCCTGGTCTACAGAGGGAGTTTCAAGACAGCCAGAGCTACACAGAGAAACCCTGTCTCGAAAAACCAAAGAGAGAGAGAGATGTTTATGTATGCTTTGTTATACACATGAGACTGAGTTAATTATCACCAGAAAAGTTTTCACAAAATTGTGCTGTGTTTAAATATGCCTAAAATCAACCACCATGGGTCAGATTCCCAAAGTTTGAATCATTGCCAGCTACTTAGTCATGCCTTCTTGCCTCCCACGGATCATCACTCTGCTAGCTGTAGAGATCATGGAGACCCCCTGCATATTTGCTTATATGTCTGTGATCTACTTGCATGCCTGGTGCCCATGGAGTCCCAAGAGGGTGTTAGATTCCCTAGAATTGGAATTACAGACAGTTGTAAACTGCCATGTGGGTGCTGGGAATGGAACTAGTGTCCTCTGAAAGAGCAGCCAGTGCTCTTAACTGCTAAGCCATCTCTCCAACCCCCATTTTCTCGATTAATAATTGATATGTGAGGGCCCATCACATTGTGCGTGGTGCTACCCTTGGTCCTTGGATGTATATTTAAAAAAAAAAAAAAATGAAGCAAGCCGGAAGGAGGAAGCCAATAGTTAATATTCCTCCATGATTTCTGCATCAGTTCCTACCTCCAGGTTCCTGGCCCAACTTCCCTCAGTGATAGAGCTTGACCCGAGAATTGTAAGCTGAACTAAAGCCTCTCCTCCCTCAGTTGCTTTTGGTCATTTTATTTTTTCCCCCCACAGTAAGACAGGCAAGGAACCACATTCTTCTGCATGTGGACATCCAAAGATCTCAGGGCCATTGTTGAACAGACAGTTTTTTTTTTTTTCCCACTGCATCTTCTTCACACATTTGTCCAAACTCCTTCTACTGGGCGGGGATGCCTCTTGGTAGAGTATTTGCCTAATGAGCCTGAAGTCCTGGGTTCTCCCCCCAGCAGTGAGTAAACTGGCAGCACATGCCTTTACCCCCAGTGGAAGCAGGATGATCAGGAATTCAAGGTCTTTATATAATGAATTCAAAGCCAGCCTGGGCTACATGAGATCTTGTCTCAAAAAATGAAAAAGAAACAAATGAGAATAACCTTGGTTACTGGTACTGCTGTTCTTCCAAAGGACCCAAGTTCAGTTCCTAGCATTACATTTGGGTGCATAACAACTGCGTATAACTCTAGGTCCAAGGGATTCAGCACCCTCTTTTGGTCTCTGTAGGCACCTGTACTCAGGCATACATACCCATGTGGATACATAATTTAAAAATAAAAATAAATTTTAGGTGAGGTACACACCTTTGATCCCAACAGCAGGGAGGCAGAGGCAGGCAGATCTATGTGACTTCAAGGCCAGCCTGGTCTACATAGAGAGTGCCAGACCAGCAAGGGCTACCTAGAGAGAGCCTGTCTAAAATATAAAATATAGCTGGGCAGTGGTGGTGCATACCTTTAATCCCAGCACTCGAGGCCAGCACTAGTGTACAGAGTGGGTTCTGGGACAGCCAGGACTACACAGAGAAACCCTGTCTCAAACAAAAAAAACAAAACAAAAAAAAAAAAAACAAAATAAGGGGCTGGAGAGATAGCTCAGAGGTTAAGAGCACTGACTGGTCTTCCAGAGGACCCAGGTTCAATTCCCAGCACTCACATGGCAGCTCACAACTGTAACTCCAAGATCTGACACCCTCATACAGACATACATGCAGGCAGAACACCAATGCACATAAAATAAAGTTAAATTATTAAAAATAAATAAAATATGAAATACAATGTAGTAATTTTAAGGTGGAGGTCTCGAGAGATGGCTCAATGGAAAGTGTTGGCCTTGCAAACATGAGGACCTGAGTTTGGATCTCCAGTACCCATATAAAGAGCCAATTGACTCCCGTAACCTCAACGCTAGCTGTCTAGAGATAGGTGGATCCCTGAAGCTCTTTGGATGGCCACCCTAGCCCAGTCAGCAAGCTTCAGGTTCTGTAAGAGATTCTGTCTCAGAAAATAAAGGTGGAGAGCAGTCAAGAAAATGCATCTCCTGGTGGTGGTGGTGGCACCCACCTTTAGTGTAATCCCAGCACTCAGGAGGCAGAGGCAGGAGGATCTCTGTGAGTTCAAGGCCAGTCTGGTTTACAGAGCAAGTTCTATGACAGCCAAAGGTACACAGAGAAACCCTGTCTCAAAAAACTGGAAAAAAAAAAAAAAGTCACACAGGAGCTAGGTGTGTTGACACATGGGTTTAATCCCAGTACTCCAGAGGCAAAGGCAGGTGAATCTCTGAGTTTGAGGTCAGCCTGGTCTACAGAGTTCCAGGACAGCCAGGCCTAGCCAGAAAAACCTTGTCTCCAAAAACAAAACAAAGAAGGAGGAGGAGGAGGAGGAGGAGGAGGAGGAGGAGGAGGAGGAGGAGAAGGAGAAGGAGGAGAAGAAAAAAGAAAGAAAAGGCACCAACATCACCTTTGGGCTCCCTCACACATGACCATGGGGAAAAATAAGTGTGGTAGAGAGGGTGTCAAGGATGGCACTCATTTGATGTCAACCCCTGACCTCCACATATGAACACAGGCACATGTGCCTACACACTCACATATAGACACAAATCACTCACACACACACACACACACACACACACACACACACACACACACACACCAAAACAAAATATTCCTAAGCTGGCTGAATGTACATGAGACCTCTTTCCTTTCTCAGGCAGCTCTCCTTACATGATTTCCACAGATCCTAGCTTTGCTCCACTCTACATTCAGTGGGCAGGAAGTAAGGCTGCCTGCTGTGCAAGAGAACCCTTCTCTGCCTGCTTTAAGATGCTGAGCAAAACTTCTGACTATGTGTCTCTGAGGACCAGAAGCCGGAGTGTTCTGCGAAGGAGAGGAACATGTACCTTTGGTGTTGATGTGCCCTGGTCCCCATGTGCCTGAGCTCTCATGGTACCCTTGCACCCCGTCAGCACCTTTACTCAAGACACAGGTGAGCAAGCCCTCCCCTTGCTCTGTTCAGGACAGACCTTCCCAAGAAAGGGTTAATACCAGAACAACCATCTAAGACAGCTCTCACTTCATGTTTCTCGAGCCTTCCCTGTGAAACTGAAAAGAGCCCAGCAAAACCAAGGTCCTCTCAGCCAGAGCCAGAGTTCTTCAGTTTCCAGGGAGGCTCTTGAGTTCCAGTGGGACAGCTATGGTGACCTTAAGAGGAAGAGGAGCATCTCATAGCACCAGCAGAAAAGGCCACTCACTGTGACACAGATGAGCAGAGATAAAATGATGCAGGATGCTCTTGGAAACACTGATTCCTGGTCTTGGAGGCCCTAGATACCTTCAAGAAGTGCAAGGAAAAGACAGAAACAGGCAGACACTCCCACGGGTGTGCATTTCTGATGTTCCTGGCTTCTGCTAGCATGACTATGGCACTCTGCCCAGCTTAGTAAACTGCACCTTGGGCATGGATTCCAGAGACTGGTCCTGCAGCAATACCCACACACTTAGCATCCTTGTTGTAGCCCTGCATATCAGTGAGAGAATTTGGGAACAATCTAAATGTCCGTCAGCTGGACAGTAATGAAATTGGGTATGATATTCAAACTATAATGCTCAGCCCAACCCTTGGGAAGAGCACAGGAACTCAGACATGGTTGTAATTCCAGCACTTGGGAAACTGAGGCCCAGAGGATTGCCATGAATTCTAGGCCAGTCTGGATTATATAGTGAGACCTTGTCTTTAATAATAACAACAACAACAACAACAACAACAACAACTTGGGGCCAGGTATGGTGGTCTTTAATCACTCAGAAGGCAAAGACAGGCAAGATCTCTGTGAGTTCAAGGCCAGCCTGGTCTACATAGCAATCCAGGGATACACAGTGAGACCCTACCTCAAAAATAAAAATAAAAAATATAGCCGGGCAGTGGTGGCACATGCCTTTAATCCCAGCACTCGGGAGGCAGAGGCAGGTGGATTTCTGTGAGTTCGACGCCAGCCTGGTCTCCAAAGCAAGTTCCAGAAAAGGCGCAAAGCTACACAGAGAAACCCTGTCTCGAAAAAAACCAAAATAAATAAACAAATTAATTAATTAATTAATTAAAAAAATATATATACATATTGTTGAGACAGGGAACTGTGTAGCCTAGAGTAGCCTCAAGCTTGCAATGTTAACTAAAGTTAGCCTTGAATTCCTCATCCTCTTGCCTCCACTTCCAACAGCTGACATTATATGTATGTAACAATATACTCAATAATAAATAAAAGTTTAAGCCGGGCAGCGGTGGTGGTGCATGCCTTTAATCCCAGCACTCAGGAGGCTGAGCCAGGTGGATCTCTGTGAGTTCAAGGCCAGCCTGGGCTATAGAGCCAGATCCAGAACAGGCACCAAAACTACACAGAGAAACGCTGTCTTGAAAAAAAACAAAATAAATAAATAAATAAAAGTTTAAAATTGAAAAGTTAAAAATAAAAAATAAATAAATAAAACTGCTTTGCTGCAATTAGGGTACAGCAGACCAATGAATGAAAATAAATTCAACTCAGAACAAGAGCTGGGGTGGTGGTCGGCAGACACTCATACTTAGCATGCATGAAGTCCTGGTCTGATGCCTACCACCACACAGACACACAAGGAAGCCTTGAGGTAATGTATAAAGGCCTGCCTACAAGTGGGATCTGTGAACCCAGCAGCAGGGGAAGAGCTGCTGTCTAGAGGGAGTGAGCTCAGTCCCCATTAGGAGATCAGACACAGCGATCTTGGCAGGGGCAGCATGGTCACCTCCTGCCAGGAGTCTATGAATATCCCGGGAGAGTGTCCAAACAGGGCAGACTTTGAATTGGAAGGCAACAGAAGCCTCTCTGTCTTTGCTGGCCTCCTGAGTTCAGTCGTGGTGGTTGTACTAAGCAGACTAAGAGCCAGGAGCCCAGGACAGGAATTCTCAGCCTGCCTCTCCCCTCAGAGATTTTATAAGTGATTTCTTTTTCTTTTTATTTTATGTTCATTGATGTTTTGCCTGCATGCGTGCCTGTGTGAGGGTGTCCAATCCCCTAGAAGTGGAGTTATAGACAGTTGTGAGCTGTTATGTGGGTGCTGGGAATTGAACCCGAATCCTCTGGAAGAGTAGACAGTGTTCTTAACTGCTAAGCCATCTCTCTAGTCCCTTTACAAGTGATTTTAAAAACACAAAAATCTCAGGGGTTGGGGATTTAGCTCAGTGGTAGAGTGCTTGCCTAGCAAGCGCAAGGCCCTGGGTTCGATCCTCAGCTAAAAAAAAAAATCTCAAAGGAGTGAAAATAGCTAGGTGTGGTGATGCTTGCCTTCAATCCCAGACCTGGAGGCAGAGGCAAATGGATCTCTGTGAGTTTAAGGCCAAGCTGGTCCATGTAGAAAGTTCTAGGCCAATGAGGGCTACATAGTGAGACCTTATCTAAAATAATAAAAAACCAGAGCTGAAGAGATGGCTCAGTGGTTAAAAGCACTCGGTTCTCTTGCAGAGGACCAGGGTTCAATTCTCAGTACTCACACAGCAGTTCACAGCCTCTGTAAACTACAGTTCCCGGGGAGGAGATCAGTGTCCTCTTCTGGACTCCGTGGAGCTGGGATGCAAGTTGTGCACATACAGGCAAGCAAAACACCCAGGCACATAAACTATTAAGTGGAAATAATTCAAATTTCAATTTGTTTTAAAAATATACCAATAAGAATAGAGATGCACCACAAAGCTCTTAAACAGCAGCTGCAGCTTCAGAGGCCAAATTCCCAGATGGTTTGCAAAGAGCCCCAGCGACAGCTCCCAGGAGCAAGGATGGCATTCAGAAACAGCTTGTTCTATTTTCCTCTTCACTGACCTGCTCTGAGTCTCCCTGGGAACTTCTTTCTCTTTTAAGCTTTATCCTCAATAGGGAGCCGTGAATGATTATGCCATCATTTGCCCATTGCCTTTACCACATTGGAATCCTACCTTATTTTTTGAGGTAGAGTCTCTCACTAGGACCCTGAACTCACTGATTTGTCTAGGCTGGCTGGCCAGCAAGCCCCAGGGATTCTCCTGTCTCAGCCTCCCGAGCACTAGGATCACAATATGCCACCATACTTGGCTTTTGTTTATTTGTTTGTTTGGTTGGTTAGTTGTTTTGAGAAAGAATTTTTCTATGTAACAGCCTTGGCTGTCCTGGAACTCCCTTTGAAGACCAGGCTGGCCTCGAACTCACAGAGATCCACCTGCCTCTGCCTCCAGAGTGCTGGGATTAAGGACATGCACCACCGCTCGGATCATACTTGGCTCTTTTAAAATATGACATTTGTAGCTGGGCGGTGGTAGTGCATGCTTTTAATCTCAGTACTCAGGAGGCCGAGCCAGCCAGATCTCTGTGAGTTTGAGGCCAGCCTGGTTTACAGAGTGAGATCCAGGACAGGCTCCAAAATTATACAGAAAAACCCTGTCTTGAAAAACCAAAAAAAAAAAAAAAAAAAAAAAAGACATTTGTGTGTGTACACACACACACACACACACATGCACACCTGTGTACCATGCCACACGTGTGGAGGACAGAGCACACCTGGCAGGGGTCTGTTCTCTCCTTCCACTATGTGAGTCCCAGGGATTGAATTCAGGTCATCTACCATGTCAGCAATGCGCCCACCTGCTCAGCCAGCTTGCCTGCCCACTATCACTTTTCCTATGTAGGGGGGAGGCGGGGCGGGGGCCTGGAGATCAAACAGGTGCTACCATGTATGAGCACTTTCCCGGCTGAGCTAGCTCCTCTGCACCCTGTATTTTTACTCTGATAATGGAAGCACAGTGTCTGGCAAGCAAGAGGCCCTCCTCTAGTCCCCACACAGATGCCTTCTGAGCTTAATGCAACACAGCTGCCAGTCTGTATTCTGTGTAAAGGAAGCCAGCCTTGGTCTGCCCCTCACACACACTCTCAGCTTGGCACACCTCTCTCTAGACCTGTTTTTGCCTTTTGTTTTTAAAGACAGAGTTTCACTATGTAGCCCCTGATTGACTTGGAACTCACAGAGATCCACCTGCCTCTGCCTCCTAAGTAGCATGGTGGTATTAAAATTGTGTACCACCATACCTGACTTTTCTTTGTTTTTGAGACAGGATGTCATGTAGTCTAAGCTGGTCTCAAACTTACTATATAGCTGTGGATGACATTTAGTCCTTTCTTAAAATATAATGATTTTTAAAAATTAAAATGCTTGGGCTGGAGAAATGGCTCAGCAGTTAAGAGCACTGGTTGGTCACCCAGAGGACCTGGGTTCAATTCCCAGCACCCACATAGCAGCTCACAACTGCCTGTAACTCCAGTTCCAGTGGATCTGATACCCTCACACAGACATACATGCAGGCCAAACCCCAATTCATGTAAAAAAATTTTAATTGCAAGAAAATTTTAAAATTGTATTTTTCTAAGTATTAGTGTTTTGATTTCATGTATGTATTCCTGGTACCCACAGAGGTCAGAAGAGAGTATTGGGGTCCCAAGAACTGGTGTCATGGATGGTTGTGTAACAGGATGCCATACTTTAGTAGCCCCCTAGACCTTAGCACAACTGACACCATGATGGAAGTACCATTCAGGCCTTGGAACCCAGCACATAGGCGGCAGCAGCTGTCAGAAGGAGAACAAAGACCTGATCCATCAAAGTCCACGGTTCTGGAAAGTCTTAATGTAGTAACTTTGCCTTTTGACTTCGGCAGTTCTGCTTCTGGCTAACTGTTCTTGCACAGGTTTGTCAACCCAGGATGTGGTTTTGTGCTTAAAAATCCACCCCGAGAAATGCTCCAGACTGCACCCAAGTCCAGTCCAGTGAATAAAGACTTTCTATTTGCTTGTCTGAGTGGTCTTCTCTGGTGGATACCACGCAAGGGTTGTGAATCACATGTGAGGTGCTGGGAACCAAACCCTGGTCCTGTGCAAGAGCAGCAAGTGTTCTTAACTGCTGAGTCATCTCTCTAGACCCCACCTGCCTCTACCACCCCAGTGCTGGCATTCCTGGTGCTACCGTGCTCAGTTTTAAAAAAGATTTATTAGAGTGACATTTTAAATCCCTCTTCTCCTGTGGAGGACTTGG
The DNA here is from genome assembly GCF_903995425.1 of Onychomys torridus. Classification (NCBI taxonomy): domain Eukaryota; kingdom Metazoa; phylum Chordata; class Mammalia; order Rodentia; family Cricetidae; genus Onychomys; species Onychomys torridus. Next base: position 161,632,135 of record NC_050444.1, read on the forward strand.
TGCTTCTTTTCTGGATCTCACTGAGTCAGATCTGGGCTTCGTTCCAACTGAGCAGCAGATTCCTCCGCTACAGTGCCTTCCAGGAGGGATTCTGGGAAAGCAATTAGATCAGTGGATACTGGTGCCTCCTGAGAACTAAAATGTCACCACAGCTCTGGGCATGTGCTACAGCTCTGATGAGCTGCTGCCACCTTCTTCTTCCTACAGGATCAGCCAGCTGTCTCTAGACTTCCTCCCACTGCCTGGAAGAATCTGTCTCCTCAGGATTTTTCCCTCCTGTGGCTCCTGCTTACAGACTGCTATGTCTTTTTATGTCTACCTTCTACCAGTTAAGGGTTCTCTTGGTAGAGAAGGATCCCAAATTTCCCAAAGGATCAGAACCCCTAGGCAGGCCAGTCCTCACAGTTGCTTTGTTAAAGGCTCCTACTGGGCATGGTTCTCGGGCCAGATTCCCTCACAGCCCACCTTTGGTGCTGACCCTTGGTCCAACCAATGGTATTCAGGTTAGTTTAAGCCTGAAAAATCCTTCCAGCAGGCATGCCAGGTCCTTAGCTCTCAAGGGGAAGCAATTTACCTGATGAGCACCTTATTTGACCTGTGTGGTGCAAATTCTGAGTCAGCCATTCACTGCAGCTGACGTCCTGTTGAGCTCCAATGACCCGTGAATCTTCAGCAGCTTGCCGTCGCTATTTTTATCTCTCATCCTGCCTTTGAGATGGAGATCAGCCTCTTAGGATACCCGTCCCACCAGTTGTAAATCCCCCTGGCTGCTCTCTCTTTCACTCTGCATTTCTCTCAGGCCTCTAGAATGTCCCCAGGACTCTGACAATGCTATATTGAAATCCTCTCTCCCTTCAGCACTTACCTCATCACCAGGAAACAAAATAGACAATAAAACGTCAAGGTTCATCAGGACTTTCATTCACTACTGTAAGGGGGCTCATGAGAAATCTGGGCATTGTTACCACCTTGCTTAAGGAATGTCAGATAAAGCTTGAGGTTGGGGACTTTTGGTAACTGGACTCAACTTGCGATACAATGTAACCAGCTGGAGACATTTGGTAACTGGAACTCAACTTGAGATACAATGTAACCGGCTTTCTGCTTGGCAAACTTTTTCCTTCTAGCTACAAACTTGTTCTGGAGAAAACGCAGGAGTAGGTAGCAGCCACAAACCCTGAGACCTCATGCGGCTCTTAACTCTGGGCTCTTGTGGTCTTGAGCTAGGAATGCACACACATTAACTGACTAAATTTCCTGCTGAGTATATCACCCCAATCCAGGGAGCAGGCCAGCTTCAGGATGAAAGCTTAGGGCTGAGGATGGGGAGGCCGGATCCCTGAATTGCCATTCCCCCCTCCCAGCATTTCCACTCTTTTTTTTCTTTTTGTTTGTTTTTTTGACTTTTTGAGACAGGGTTTCTCTGTAGCTTTGGAGCCTGTCCTGAACTAGCTCTGTAGACCAGGCTAGCCTCGAACTCACAGAGAGCCACCTACCTCTGCCTCCCGAGTGCTGGGATTAAAGGCATGCGCCACCACCACCCGGCGCACTTCCACTTTTACAAGCATCTATAACCTACTGGTTGGTCATGAGTAGCTCTGTGGTAGTAGGTTCAGCCTCTAACACCAAAATAAACAACAACAGAAATTAGAGATAATGGGGATGGGAGCAGCCTTGGACTTTGTGACACTTGTGAGTTACTTACACATGTGAGCAGCATGGTGCCCGATAGGTAATCAAGCTTCCTCAGTAACATTATCTGGCTGTGACAGGTAGAGGTGCCCTAGCTAGCGGGGTCCTCAACAGGGACCTAAAGGGAGGGCGGGCGAATGAGAGGGACAAGAGACACAAAGAATGAGAGCAAGACAGGACGTCTGATCAAGCTCCACATTTTTATTTTTCTCTAAAGGCATATATAGGTAGGCAAAGGGGGTTGTGAGCAGGAAGGGACTTAATTATGGGCTGTTCGGCCAGCAGGGAATGTTGCTCTGGGGGTTATCTATCTACTCTTGCCTAACTGCCTAATTGCTTAACTGCAGCTCATTCACCTGATATCTGAGAAGAGGTTCTGATATCTGTGAGAGGAGGTTCTGGTGCTATAGAGACTTAAGCAAGACCTAGATCTAAGAAAAGAGGAGAGAAGCCTAAATATGGCAGCAAGTGTGTCAAGGGTTGCTTAGGCTTATGGCTCCCGTCATAGAGACTTTTCTCATTATCTTGGGTTCACCTGAAACTTCTCAGTGGACCACGCAGGGCAACTGGAGTGGCAGTCTTTAGAATCCTGAGAAAATGGAGGTGAGATCCCACAGGGGTAAGTAAAAAACTGTCATGATAATCTGCTTCAACTGCTATTGTAAGGCACCAGCTCCTTCCAGGATGGCTTCCCAGCCTGTTAATAGCAGCCACCTGGAGCTGGTACAGCTCAAGCCCTGGTCTGCAAGTTTAGAGGTATCACACATTACCAAGAAAATGCATCCTGTGAAGCCATGGGAGAATGGGGCAGAGCTCTCTGGCACCATGGTAGACAGGCTTTCCACTGTGGCCTGCTGAGACAGAATGGCTGAAGGTGGCCTCTTGCTGGTCCAGTGCCCCATCACCTGTCCTTCCCACCTCCATTATCTCCTGTGAGGGGACTCAGCCCCCTGGGGGCCACCTCTTGCTCCACAGCCTCTAATCCTCGGGCTTTCTAATGTCAAACCTTTCTCTTCATTCTCTTGGTGAATGCATAACTTGGCCCTTTAAAAAACATACTGTATGTTCCAGTCCATCTCCCCAAATGCATTCCTTGGCCCACCCCTACTTCCTATAGCTTAAGTCAGCTTTGAAGAGGCTCATGCAGTTATACGTGCTGGCTTTTGCCTGTAATCCCCAAACTCAGGATGCTAAAATGGGAGAGAGAGCTGAATTCCAGGCCACCCTGCGCTAACCCAGGCCACCCTTGACTTCACCACAACCACCCATCCCTGCACACAAAGACACCAGTGAGACTGTTGCTCTACTGAGTGCCTTCAAAACCATCCCGAGGGCAGAATGTTGGCTGCAACTCATAGAGACAAAATGTGTTTGTTTTTCCTAGTGGGAGACTTGGGAAGGGTGATAGTAATCAAAGGGAATTTGATTTCTAGAAAAAGTGTAAGGAGTTAGATTTCATTTTTTCATTTTAAAAAACATTTTTCTGGGGGTGCTGGAGAGATGGCTCAGAGGTTAAGAGCACTGACCGATTTTCCGGAGGACCAGGGTTCAATTCCCAGCATCCACATGGCAGCTAACAACTGTCTCTGACTCCGAGATCTGACACCCTTACACATACATGCAGGCAAAATACCAATGCAAAAACAAACAAACAAAAAAAACAAAACAAAACCCCAACACAACAAAACCACTTCTGTGTGTGTGTATGTGATACATGTGTGCATGAAATGTACATATGTGTAGGCACACATGTGTGATGGTGTACATGCACACAGATATGTATGGATGTAGGAACCTGAGGTTGATGTGGGAATTGGTTTTCTTACTTCCATCATGTGAAACTTGGGTTTAAACTCAGCTGTCAGTCTTTGCAGCAAGCACCCTTACCCATGGAGCCATCTCACTGGCCTTGTTTTATTTTTCCAAACTGAATCAGAAATCAGATTTTTTGTTTGTTTGTTTGTTCGTTTGTTTTTCGAGACAGGGTTTCTCTGTGTAGCTTTGTGCCTTTCCTGGAACTTGCTCTGTAGCCCAGGCTGGCCTCGAACTCACAGAGATCCGCCTGGCTCTGCCTCCCGAGTGCTGGGATTAAAGGCGTGCACCACTACCACCTGGCAGAGCTCAGATAGTTTGCTGCAGGAGATGCATATAAAAAGCTAAGGATACTTCATGTAATAAATTTGAACACGAGTCTTCTGCAGGCCCAGCAAATTGCTCCATAGTCAAGGATGACTTTGAACCCCTGATCCTTTACTTTTACCCACTGACTGCTGGGCTCATAGGTAGGTGCCACTATCCCCAGGTTATGCAGTGGCTTTTGTGCATGCTACCAACTGAGCTTCGTGGTCAGCCCTAGGTCCCACTTTCATGAAGAGGTATGTCACTTTCTCAGTTGACCGGAGGTTTCAGCCAGGTGGGTCAGAGGCCACACAATGGCCTTCTTTCAGTGCAGTGTCTAGGTGCGGATACCCTGTAGTGCTTTCAAGCATGACATTCTGAAGACCGGTTACTCACTTCCTCTCCCTGTGCCTTTGATCTGCCACTGCCATACAATTGCCCAACAAGCTCCTGCAAGTGAGAAATAACGACTAATTGCCTATAACAAGAACAGCCCTGTGCTGACCGCAGAGAGATGTGAGCAGGGCCTGGAACAAAACCTGGAGACCCTTGGAGACAAGGCAAGAAGCAGCGAGTAAATTCTGAGAGCTCCAGGAATCTTGCAAAGGCAGCGCTTTGAGATCATGTTTTGCTGCAGATTCCTGCCGGATTCACTGGGCCTAGCAGACAGCTGTGAGAAGTGCAGTCTTATTATATGTTTATCTCTCCAACCAGTTTAGTGTAAAATGAAGAGGCCCTCTCAGGGCCTTGGAATCACACAGAAAATAGAGCTCAGAGTGTCCCTCTTCTTACAGTTCTTACAAGGCTTGGGAGAGGGAGCTTTGTTGGTTTAGCTGCTGAGTCATGGGACAGGGGATATTCCATTTATGCTGCCAGCGTATTATTGGTGAAATCACAAACTGCTTGTGAAATTCTTAACATTTGTTAATGAATCATTTTACAATCCCCTTGTTGCTTCTTTGTTGAATTTAATCCCAAAGATCCTGCTTCTTCATCAATGGAAACTTAACCCCTTGGACTCAGTAAGCTGGAGTCCTTCCCCGCTTTGGAAACCTTGGTCAGGATCTGCCTGGAGCAAAATGCTAGAGGTTAAGAGACAAATGCAGCTTCCTGTAGCTGATTAGAAGATATAATAACCAAAGTCAACAGCATATTTCAATCTCTTTATGAAAGACAATATGGAAGATATAGAAAGAAATGACATTAACTTCCAGACTTACAGCCCAGGAGAAACAGGAAAAGGGAGAGAGGTGCTGGCCTCAGCCCTGCCGTGGAGAAATGTCCGCATTTCAGGAGTTGCAAGCTCATTTAAGTAGTGTTTGAGCCCAAGCTTGCCTCAATCTGATTTTTTTTTCTTCTTTTTTTATTAGTATTACATTTTGGGGTGGGAGATGGAGGTTAGAGGACAATTTGCAGGACTCAGTTCTCTCCTTCCACCAGAGCCATCTCACTGGCCCTACAACGGGTTTTTGTTTTGTTTCGTTTTGTTTTTTCGAGCCAGGGTTTCTCTGTGTAGCTTTTAATGGCTATCAATATTTTTCTTTCTTTTTTTCGTCGAGACAGAGTCTCATCGTTTTGCCTTCTCTGGCTTGGAAATCATGTAGACCAAGCGGACGTTTAACTAAGAGATCTGCCAGTCTTTGCTTCTCCAGGGCTGTAATTAAACAACAGGTTTAATTTCTGGATGGAAAATGACTCTGAAAGTAAAATGACTCCACCTACTCCTTCCGGTCACTTGCCACATCACTGTGGAATATAGCACTCGTCTAGAGCTCAGACCTCCATAAAACCCCAAACTCTAAACACGAGTATAGGTCTCGAAAAAATTCCGGGTAGGTTTGATCTAGCCCACACATAGGGAGAAAGAGCTATTAAATCTTTCGAGAAAGGTACGTTAACAGGGAAAAGGGATTAATTCACACTGCGGGGGAGCTCGGCGACAGGAGAGTTCCTAAGAGCAGGGTGGAGTAGCGGGGCGGTGGAGCACCAGGGTACTGCTTTTACTTAGTGGGATCCTGGTTTCGATACCCTGCACACAGTAATAAAACGATTAGGTAATATTATGGGAAAGTTGGCTTTCCTTTGGCTTCCTCTGTCTGAGACTCTTCACAGAAAGGACAAAAGGACAGGGTCACCTTGGCGCAGGGCACGAGAGTGGATTCGCGGGGGGAGGGGATGGGAAGGAGCACGCCGTGCGCAGGCGCAGTGCCCTAGCCTTCCCCCCCACCCCATCTCCACTCTGTTCCACGCGAGTGAGGCTTCCACGCTGGGGCTTAACGTTTCCACACTGCGGAGGTCTCCCGCTCTGCGGGGTGGGGCGGGGCAAGGCCCACGGCAGGGCCGGGCCGCGAAGGGCAACAAGGTCGTGGGCTGGCCGTGCTCGCTGCCGCTGCAACCACGCCGACAGCGTGTGGAACAAGTGATACGTGCGGCGGGCCTGAGCCCGCATGCCGGCCGTGACGCGACGCCCCGCCCCTCATCCGGCCCCGGTAAACCCCCCGCTAAGCCCCCGGCTCCCAGTGAGAAGCCATCCCGGCCACCCGACAATGCCACAGGCCCAGCCAGCAACGACTGACCCCGCCCCCGAGCCATCGCCCCCAGTCTGTGCGGGCCAAGCGGACACCTCAGTCACGCTCTTCTTCTGGAGTGATAGCACGCGGAACCAATGGAAAAACAAGGAGCAGGAAGGGCGGGCCCAAAAGGCGAGAAGTGGGCGGGGACTCCCGTACAGCGGACGGTGTCGGAGTGGGAGGCGCTTAGAGCAGCTTGGGACCAGGGTCGCGCGCACGTCTCTCCTAAACGCTCTTCAGGGTGTTTGCAGAAACATCTGTTCGTTTCCTGCACAGCAACCCGGCTGCAAGGTAGGGTTCGGGTGCCACTTGAGAAGGTTCGCTCAGGAACTCTGCTTGGGAGTCTGGTGGGCATGTGCACCCCCTACCCTGGGCGCGGGCCGGGTACCCAGGGAGCACTCTGGTCAGCCTCGTGGAAGGGCGCGGGCTTTTGGAGGGGGGTGGGGGGTGCAAATCCACCTGTTAATACACAGCTACAGGCTTGCAATTTAAGTGGGCTCCCAAGCCGACAACAGCAAATGCAAAACATGGGTGATCGTCGCCCTGGGGAGTGGAAAAGTGCTATTATTTCTGTAGCTAAGTGGAAGGCTTTTGAGGGAGAGAATGGCTTGACCTTCTGATACTCATGAAAACCATGCTCAAAATGTAAGGGCCTAAAACAAGGATGCCTAAGAGGCAGAGCCCCCACGCCCAACCTCCCGGCATATTCTGCTTGGGCTGGGGCTCTTGGACCGCAATCTAGCGTCACTGGGCGGGAGTGGTCCAGCTCATCTCTGTTCCGGTGTACTCCTGACCGGTTACGTGCTTATTCTAGAGGGACCTGCAGCAGTTCCATTGGATAATTGCTAAGCCCTTAAGGGACCTCACCCCAGTTAGGCAAGACCTGCGGGCTTCCTGGATGGCCATGAACAGACCTTAAGATGTATTTAAGAAAACTTCCTGTTCGATCTGGCCTAAAAAGCGTGGTCCTTTGGTTTTGGGGGCGGCCAGAGCCGACGTGTACTGATACCCTGACCTCTAGGTCAACTTTTCTGCCCTTGGTCTGGTGTACAATCCAGTTAAGAGACCTAGGGGGTAGCGGGTCAGATTTTATCCTGGGAAAAGAGCTTGCTGCCCAGTTTGATGATCCGAGTGAGATACGCATGTTGGGAGGAGAGAATCAACTCCTACAAGTTAGTAATCCCACTTCTACAGTGCGCGGTGGCACGTGGGCGCCCCCACCCCAACTCCCGCCCCAAGTAAATGAAAAGAAAACTAAAATGTCTTCAAGCCAAGTATGGTGATGCACACATGTAAACGCAGCAGTGGGGAGGCTGCGGCAGGAGTATCACTGAGTTCGGATCGACCTGGCATACATAGAATGGGGGGGTGGGGAGGAAAGACAAAGAATGGTATTTAAACCCAGCCTAGTATAAAGAAATGTGTTTGAAGCATAAACAGTAAATCTTTGATGTTTTGAAATGGAGACTTTGTAACAGAGGGTAAAAAGTAGTTACTTTTTTTTTCTTGTTAAGTGCATAAAGGTCCTTTGTCTCAAAAGACAAAACCACAGAAGTGGCTTCTCGGTTGAAACAAAAAGATGCCTTTGCCACTTCGGCCCTTGCCAGAGAGGATCTGGGGAAGCCAGCTAGACAATGGCTTCTGAGCACTCATTTGGCCTCACGGCTCATCCAATTTAGTTCGAGAAGCTCTTAGATAAATTTCCTTCTTGGGAACCCTATTGGAGAAAAAGTAAGCAATGGGGATTGCTTTAAAGACTTGTCCACTAACTCTTCTCAGGGTGGTTTCCAGTTAAACCTCTTTAGTGTTCTTGGACACTTTTTTTAAAAAAATAAGACAATGCCCTTTTGAAATACAAATCAGAAGACATTGCCGTTACCAAAATATGGCGGAAGGAGTTGATCACCCACGTGCTAACCAAGCTAGCAGACATGTGCCAACAGACCAGAAATTGTCGGTACTGATGATCATAGACCAAGGAATTAGGATTTCCTGTCTTCCAAATGCAATTTCTTTTCTTTTTTCTCTCTTTCTTTTTTCTTTGTTTTGTTTTTTGTTTTTTGCTCTTTGACACAGGCTTCCTCTGTAGTTTTGTGCCTTTCCTGGAACTCACTTGATAGCCAAGACTGGCCTCGAACTCACAGAGATCCGCCTGGCTCTGCCTCTTGAGTGCTAGGATTAAAGGCGTGCGCCACCACCACCCGGCAGCAATTTCTTACTGGTTATCAAATTCTATCAACTAAATAGGCTGCTGTTACCATGGGGTACAGTCTTGAATTAGGCTCCCCCCCCCCCTGCTCACAATTGCACTTTACAATGCCAGATTCCCCTCCAGTCTGCAGGGTGTTTTTGTTTTGTTTTTCGCCTAATTTTACATAGTTTAGCCTGTGACCTTTGTGACTTGACTTCATTGTTTTTCCCAGTTCCTTCTGGGTGTACAGCTGGAGTACGGTCTCCAGCTTTTCATTCTCCCCCATTCTTCCCCTGGTAGTGCTCAAGGACACATTACCACCCCCACTCCATCGCTGGGGGATGTAGCCCAGGCAGGGTTTTGAGCATGCCACATGAGCGCTAAGCTAGGCCCTTAGCCTCCATGCAGCTTCCCCCCCCCCCCCCAGAGCTGAGGGCCGAACCCAGGGCCTTGTGCTTGCTAGGCAAGCGCTCTACCACTGAGCTAAATCCCCAACCCATTTTTTTTACAATTTTTTTTTAAGATTATGTATACAGTGTTCTGTCTGCACATATCCCTGCAGGCCAGAAGAGGGCACCAGATCTCATTACACATGGTTGTGAGCCACCATGTGGTTGCTGGGAATTGAACTCAGGACCTTTGGAAGAGCAAGCAGTGCTTTTAACCTCTGAGCCATCTCTCGAGTCCCTACAAAATTTTTTACTTATTTTGGTATGTACCAAAGCACACTTTGGTTCAGAAAACAATTTGCGGAGTGATTCAGTAATTGTACCACGTGGCTTGAAGTGCCAGTCCTTGGTCTGATTTTTAAGAAATAGTTCTCTCTGCCTTTTGATAAGCAGGCCTCTTGTATGTAACACTTAGCCCACTCATTCTCCGTTAAGTCCAGGATCCCTCAGAAGTGATCTCTTGAATGAAGCAACATACTGTTACAGTTTATGAAGAGTATGAATTGTTTTTTCCCTCCAGAAACAGACCATGTCTATTCTCAAGATCTGTGCCCGAGAGATCTTTGACTCCCGTGGGAACCCCACTGTTGAGGTTGACCTCTGCACCTCAAAAGGTATGTGCCCATTTTTTTCATGGTTTCTTTACCACATTCCATTGCTCCCCTGACCACCCCTGAGCCGTATATATCTCAAGGGCCTGTCCTATCTGCTCAAATCCCACCTGTCTCAGGCATCCCTCTACTGAGAGTACAGGCCTGTGCCACCATGCCCAACTCTGCAGCTGGTGTTTAGCCAGGATGGATATGGCTTGAGTGGACCATTGGGGCAGAGAAGGGAAGTGAAGCCTTAAGCCCTTTCCTAAAGGAGGATCATCCTTTGGTTTCGTAGCAGAGGGGGCAATAGACCGTTTCCCCGACGGGATGAGGAAAGAGATGGGGGGCAGATATGGTGGCAAATCCCCGGTGGGGCTTTGGGACATCCCAGAAGCTCTTTTTACTTCTCTCAATGGACTGGAAATATAGGCAGCAGAGAATTTGCCCAACGTTTGGGAGGTCCTAAGTTCAAATCACAGCTTTGCAAAAAAAAAAAAAAATTACAACAAGCCAACAGCCACCATCAAATTAAATGGAGAGAAACTCAAAGCGGTTCCACTAAAATCAGGAACAAGACAAGGCTGTCCACTCTCCCCATATTTATTCAATATGGTACTTGAAGTTCTAGCCAGAGCAATAAGACAACAAAAGGAGATCAAAGGATACAAATTGGAAAGGAAGAAAGCAAACTTTCATTATTTGCAGATGACATGATAGTATATTTAACTGACCCCAAAAATTCTACCAGGAAACTCATATAGCTGATAAACTCCTTCAGTAAAGTGGCAGGATACAAGATCAACTCAGGAGGGGGGGGGGACGACAGGACGTTTTACTCTAAGGAACTGGCTGGGTGTGGCAGCTAATGCCTTTAATCTCAGCACTTGGAGGATTGCCAATTTTGAGACACAGCCTGGGCTACATAGCAGGAACCTTCTCCTATTCAAAAGGAGTCCTATGCTGCTTCCAGTTTAGTCTTCAGAGATGATGTAGTGGTTGTCAGGGAAAGGGACCAGAGGAAGACATGTCTCAAGGTCCTGCAGAGCACACGACGACCTGCCAGTCACTCAGAGCTGAGTCATTGTCTGAGTCACAAGTCTACACCAGAGCCCAGCCCTTCCTGCCCATCCTCCCATCCCTCTGTAAAAGAAGGATCCTCAAATGTCCTGCCAGGGCCGGTTTACGTGCAGCTCTGGCCTCGCTGTAGGGAGGGCTCTTAGCTGTATCCTGGCTGTGTGTTTCATGGTAAATACCAAGGATGCTAGGTTCCATCAGGTGTTAATCCTAGCACTCTGGAGGCAGAGACAGGTGAATCTGAGTTCAAGGCCAGCCTGGTCTACATACAAAGTGAGTTCCAGGACAGGCTCCAAAAGCTACACAGAGAAACCCTGTCTCAGGAAAAAAAATACATCTAATGGGCTACACTTGGGGACAGGCATGGAGGGATCCCCACATTTCACTGGGCATCCAGCATTACCAACTGTGTAAGCTTCAGGTTTAGTGAGATCCTGTGTCAAGGAAGACAATTGATGGCAACCTCTGGCTTCCAAAAGTTGTTTTTTCAGGTTGAAATGAATGGAATTTTATCTTTTGTCTAAATGCTACTGAGAGTTGAACTCTGGCCTAGGCAAATATTCAGTCTGTGCTGGAGGGAGAATTGATCCTTGCCTCACCTAGGTCAGAGCCCTGTGGATGCACAGGAAGCTGGCTTGCAAACAGACTACCTTGCAGGTCCCTCAGGCACTTGCAGACATCTGAGCATCTATTTGGATCTGTACTAGACTCAATGTAAAGGGTGCTCTACAAGGATGTCTGGCGGAGAGGAAGCCACAGTGAGACCAGATGCATGCACTGGGGCGGGGTCTGGAGTGTGGGTCAGTTTGTTTGGTAGTTTGGATCTCTTGCTTTTTAAGGCAAGTCTTCTTTTAGACAGAATTGACTTCAAACACGGAGACCCTGCTGCCTGGCCTTCCCGTGCATTGGGATTACAGGTGTGTTCTGTATTTCTTAATTGCTATTTCCCACCTGTTTTGCAGGTCTCTTCCGAGCTGCCGTGCCCAGTGGTGCCTCCACAGGCATCTACGAGGCCCTCGAACTCCGTGACAATGATAAGACTCGCTACATGGGGAAGGGTAAGGCTAGGAACTCACATCCGACGTCCACACCAGCCCCTCTTCCCTTTTCCAGGTTTCACTCATGTTGTTGAGCACTGTTAGTTATCATATGGAAAGCCAGCAGGTAGCTTGCTGATGCCCACATTCCCAAGCCTGGAAAGGGCATGAAACACAAGGGGACTTGTTAGTTTTATGTACATACCTCTTCCTCTCTGAAGGATCTGAACTTTGGAAAGCACTCCCATTTTCAATGGAGAGAAGTGCTGGCCATCAGTGGAGGCATACAGACAATTCCATAGTCTGCTTTTCTGTTGCCAGGCACAGCCTGGGTATATCAGCCTCGACCTGGCTGTGTGCAGACTGACCTAGAAACTTGGTATGTAAATGGAATCTGCTTTCCCAAGATATAGCAGAGGACCCAGAATTAGACCCTACCTTCTTCCCTGGTGCAGTATTAGCCCTGCAAGGTGTATGGAGATCTTCCCCAAAGAGACCAAAGACCATAAAGTGTTACTGTGATCAATGTTGGCACAGTAGTGGTGTTGAGGCAACAGCTGAGAAAGGGGTTCTGCAGGAGAGGGAAGATGTGAGAGCTTGTCTCCAAATAAAACACGAGGCCCCTCACTTAACAGGCCCCTCTAGAGCTGGACAGCCCGGTCCTCCCCCTAACGGGCCAGCATTTAGGAGAAGCCTGACATCTGCAGCTCTCCTGCTTCCTCTTTCCTCATGTTTTCCTCTGAAGCCTGTTCTTTCCTGAGTTTCTTCTTCCTTCTCTATTCACCTCTACTGGGCAGGCGTCTCAAGACCTGTTAAGTATGTTAATGAGTTCCTGGCACCAGCCTTGTGCACCCAGGTAACATGCCCAGCCTCTTAGGTGTGCAGCTGGTCTTCCCAGTGCATGATCTTGAACTAACGTCCCTCAGATCATTCTGGAATGATTGGTGTGGCTCTAACCCCCTGGGGTCCTAAGGAAGAGCACTCAGACTGGGCCAGAAAGCTTCTGTGGGGGTGGGGTTTAACGTCCTGTGGAGGGTCTTTGGTGGGCTTCTGGGCCCATAATTCCAGTGCTCCAGCAATGCTGCTCAAGCCTGCATACTGTAATGCTGTCAATAATTTCATGATTGTTCCTTCTAGGTGTCTCAAAGGCTGTTGAGCACATCAATAAAACTATCGCACCTGCTCTGGTTAGCAAGGTAGGACCCACCTCCTGGTAACTACTGGGTATCCGTGCCACCAGAGCAAATCCCAGGCCCAGGGCTTTTCTTGATCACAGGGTAGCTTTTTCTGAGAGCTTTCAGAGTTCAGAGGATTCCCTCATGCATGTGTCTAACTCGCCTGCTGCCTGTGTGTCGCTGTTGCTGCTGATGTCACCGGAAACTGGGTGGGGTGGGGCAGGGGGTGGGGATTCTTGGCATTGTCCCTGTGCAGTCTTGATCTTTGGGAGGTCATGGTCCAGGTTGTAATAGCACTTTGTGGGACATTGTCCATGGTAAACACATAGACTTTGGATTTATTGCTCTGTTGGGTTGGCTTGGGTAGTGACTGAGACTTGGGATATGGCTCAGGTGATAATGTACACAGATGCAAGAAGCCTGAGCTTCACCGCTGGTGGCAGCAGTGGCAGTACCACCTTCAATCCCAGCATTGGAGAGGCAGAGCCAGGTGGATCTCTGAGTTGGAGGCCTGCCTGATCTACAGAGCGAGATCCAGGAAAGGCTCCAAAACAACACAGAGAAACCCTGTCTTGAAAAAAGAACACAAAACAAAAAGTCTGAGCTTCAGTCCCAAGCACCTCAGAACTGGTTGTGGCAGCATGTGTCTACAGCCCAGGTACTTGGGAGACAGGCAGGACTCCACCCCCACCCCTAGAGTATCTAATGTTTGCATAACATGTGCAGGGCCCTGAGTTCAACCCTTTCCCTGCTATAAAAAAACTCAAATGGGGGGTGGGGGCGACAAGCACCTGTGACTCCTGCTTCAGGAGCTCCAAAGCCCTCTCTGGACTCTGTAGTCACCCTCATACACAGCTACACAGCACACACTCAGACATACAAGTGATTTTTTTTTCCATCTTAGTTTAGCCTGGTGTTTCAAGCAGGGGTCAAGACTGCAAATCTGCTGTGGGTGAAATGCATTTGAAGGGTCCAGTGGCTCCCAGCCTTCCCCGGAATCCTGCTGTGGTCTTTTCCAAGTCACTTCTCAGGGAGCAGTTAGCCATACTTCCTTCTTCCTGTTTTGCTAACATCTGGTCCCTCCACCGCCATTTGTCCCCAGCAAGCCTTTGTAAGCTGTAATTAGTTCTGCTTGTCTGGTCCCCAGACAGTTGCTTGTTACAACTGCCTGTGCCCTCTGCTCCAGTCTCCTGGGCACGTCCTTCTATGCCTTAATGTTTATCCCTTCGTCCCCAGGCCATCCCCTCACACTTTACTCTTGGGGACACACGCTTGAGCTTAGTTCTAATGAGATTTGGCCTCTGGGAGCTTTCTGCCTGGGCAAGTGCTTTCTTCAGCAATGTCTTGTCAAAGCAACTGGATGGCAGAACATTCCACATGGCACCACAGGGTTGTGATTCTTTCCCTTACATAGTTCCTGTATGAACAATATTGTATAGAAAGTTGGAGAAGGATGCAGTCATGTACATGAGTTGTCCTTGCATGTATATTATGCAACACGTGCATGCCTGGTGCGTGGGGAAGCCAGAAAGTAGCTTCAGATCCTCTGGAACTGGAGTTGTAGACAATGGTGAGCTGCCAATGTGGATTCTGGAAACTGAACAAGTGATCCTAACATCTGAGCCATCTCTGGCTCACCAAAATATCCATTTTATCAACATTTCGAGACAGGATTTCTCTGTAGCTTTGGTGCCTGTCCTGGTTCTCACTGTGTAGACAAGGCAGGCCTCGAACTCAAAAGAAATCAGCCTGGCTCTGCCTCCAGAGTGCTAGGATTAATGCCACGGCCTGGCTCAACCAAATGATTCTGGACTGTTTGTGTAGCCATACATTCCCCTCAACAGACAATGGAAATCTGTTGTGTTAGTCAAAAAGGAAGCCTTAGAGATAGCCTCTGCAGGGCCCTGCTTGTTTGACTGAACAATAAGCTTTATTGCTTAGTTTCTGTCCAACTGTTTGTAATAACATTTCATACAGCTCATGCTGTACATGCCTGCCTTGTGTATGTGACCTTGACTCCCTAGGTAGACTGTAGTCTATTGTAGATCCAGAGAAATGCCTGAAGCTGTTGATTGGAACAAGTGAAATGTGGTTTTGTTTCCTCTTGATCTACCCTATCCTCTTTGGAGCTGGGGACTGAGCCAGGGTTCTAAGCATAGGAATCTGCTGAGCTTCACTCCTAGACCTTAGCCTGCAAGCAAGGCAGACTTAGTGCCTGGGACTCACACCCTTCGGAAGCGCTGCCTGGTGTGAGAGCAGAGGTCAAGTGATGCTTTAGTGCTCATCTTCCCATCTCCCCTGTAGAAACTGAGTGTTGTGGAACAAGAGAAGATCGACAAGCTGATGATTGAGATGGACGGCACTGAAAATAAATGTGAGTTGCGCAACCCAGGGTGGGGCCTTGGTTCAGGAGAAGCATGGGTTCTCTAGAGGATCTTGCATGTGCAGCAGGCCACTGGGAGAAAGGCTGCTAAGAAATGGCCTCTGGGCTGTGGTGGTGCACAACTTAAATCCCAGCACTTGGGAGGCAGAACCAGGCGGATCTCTGAGTTCGAGGCAAGCCTGGTCTACAAAGCAAGTTCCAGGAAAGGCGCAAAGCTACACAGAGAAACCCTGTCTCAAAAACGAGAGAGAGAGAGAGAGAGAGAGAGAGAGAGAGAGAGAGAGAGAGAGAGAGAGAAATGGCCTCCGTTCACCATTTTCGTTTTATTCTAGCGAAATTTGGTGCAAACGCCATCCTGGGAGTGTCCCTGGCTGTCTGCAAAGCTGGTGCCGCAGAAAAGGGAGTGCCCCTTTATCGTCACATCGCTGACTTGGCTGGCAACCCCGAAGTTATCCTGCCGGTTCCCGTGAGTGACATGTGGAAACTTGCTAGAAGTGGTCCTGTTTCATTTGGTGCTTGCTGCAGCACAGCACTCCAAGAGAGCGAGTTTACGGAAGAAAAGTTTGTTTTAGCTCGAGCTTGAGTACAGCCCATGCTGGCAGTGACATCATGGATGCAACAGGGCACAGAGCTGGGCAGTAGTACTGCACACTTCGGTCTCAGTACTCTTCTGACTGAAAGAATACCAGGCTTAGTCTGTGGAGTAAATAAATCACTGCTAAATTCCCTAAATCAAAGGTCAATTAAGCTGGCAGTGGTGGCACACACCTTTGATCCTAGTACTCAGGAGGCAGAAACAGGTGGGTCCCTGAGTTTGAGACCAACCTGGTCTACACAGTGGACTTTAGGACATCCAGGGCTACTTAGTGAGACCTGTTGGGAGGAGGTGAATGTAGACATACCAAGTACGTCAACTCAGCTAGTCTTTACCCTTACGTAGTTCAGGGAATGGTGCTACCCACGGTGGACTGCTTTTACCCACTAGTTAACCTAATCAAGACAGTATCCCCACAGAAATGCCAGTGGATGATCTAGACAGTTCCTCTGTAGGAACCATCCCATGTGGTTCTAAATTGTGTTGGGCTGACAATACTAACCATTACAGTGTTGACTGTCATATCTTGGGGATCCTGTGCCTCAATGTTTTGTTTGTGACTCTCAGCACAGTGTATAAGGAAGCTAGTTTTCAAGAAAGTCCTGACACACCCGAGGCCAGGCTCCTGTGGCCCAGATAGTAGCTAGTTGGTCAGGCTTCATATCCTACGGCTTCCCTTGGCTGGTGGCTTAGCTCGCCTCTGCTTCTCCCAGGCTTTCAATGTGATCAACGGCGGTTCTCATGCTGGCAACAAGCTGGCCATGCAGGAGTTCATGATCCTCCCTGTGGGGGCTTCCAGTTTCCGGGAAGCCATGCGTATTGGGGCAGAGGTTTATCACAACCTGAAGAATGTCATCAAGGAGAAATATGGGAAGGATGCCACCAACGTGGGTGACGAGGGCGGATTTGCGCCTAACATCCTGGAGAACAAAGAAGGTGAGCATTGAGCTTTATAGCACTGTCCCCTCATACCTGCCACTTTGTGTACAGGATCAAGACTGGTGACAGGCTTTGAGGAAAACCAAACCTTTAGGTTTTGTATTTGTTTCTGCCATTTTACTGGGGTGGTTTGAGATGGGTCCTAGATCCCCTAGAGCTGGAGTTCTGTGTGGTAGTAACCTATCATATGGGTGCTGGGAAGTGAACCTGGGTTCTCTAGAAGAGTAGTCAGTGCTCTTAACCACTGAGACATCTGTCCAGCTAGCAAATTAATTTATATGATCCCATTTTAATTTTGTGTATATGTGTGCACATACACATAATTCTTCCGCCTTGGGTGTTGAGCTTTGCTTGTTGGGCCTGGTGACAAGCACCTTTACCAGCCCTCTCCCTGGCCCTTTGTCCTGTTAAATGGACTTTATTGTGAATTCACCTTCTAGCTGGTAGGGTCATTGGCAGGAGGCAGGAGCCATATGTCTCAGTCTTGGCAGCCTTGACTTGAGATGACCCTCCCTGAGGTTTCCCTTTGGATCCCAGCCTCTGTTCTGTTTAAAGCCAGTTCTCAGGACAGCTGATCTCAGCTGCCATGACACTAAATATGGGACCTTTGACCATGAGAAGGCCCGTGTGAGTTTGCCACTTATGGGTCTAGGGTCCCTGACCAATGGCCTTTTGAGCATGAGTGCCTGACAACCCCAAATTCATGGCTGCTCTGTGACAGCCCTCACTTGTCACTGTTCCCACCTTTGCCTCATCTCTTCCCAGCCCTGGAGCTGCTGAAGAACGCAATTGGGAAGGCCGGCTACACTGACCAGGTTGTCATTGGCATGGATGTGGCTGCCTCTGAGTTCTTCAGATCTGGCAAGTATGACCTGGACTTCAAATCTCCTGATGATGCCAGCAGGTACATCACGCCCGACCAGCTGGCTGACCTCTATAAGTCCTTCATCCAGAACTATCCAGGTGAGTGCTCTGAGGCTGCTGTCCCCTTCTCCTTCCCTCTGCCAGCTGAAGTTTGTGGCTCAATCCATAGTCAGGGGTCTGGGCAGAGAAACCTCACACCAGTTCTTGCTGTGGAGATGGGCCCAGTTGGTCGGGGTTAAGCCTTGACCCCGACATGCTCGTCATGCTACTCCTGTCCCCTTACTTTATTTTATGTGCATTGATGTTTTCCCATGGGTGTTGAGTTCCCTGGAACTGGAGTTAGTTGGGAGCTGCTATTGGGTACTGGGAATTAGAACCCCATCCTCTGGAAGAGCAGAGGCATCTCTCCACCCCAACCCTACCCCCTCTGTGGAGACAGTCTTAATTAGTACCAGCTTATTTTAGGCCAGATGTTGTAGTACACACCCTTAATCTCTGTAACCTGAGGTGGGCAGATCTCTGGGTTTGAGGTCCACATAGCAAGTTTCAGGCTAGTCAGTGCTATATAGTCAGACACTGTCTTAAAATTTAACAATTTTATAATCTTAGTTGGGTGAAGTAGTCTGTCCATTATGTCATCATTCAGAGGCTGAAGCAGAAAAATTGCAAGTTCAAGGCTAACTTGGGCTACACAAAGACCCCGGCTCAACGCACAATTAAGATATTCCTTTAATCCAAGCAGGAGTCTGAGGCATGCCGTTCAAGGCTATTGTTGGTTTCAGAGTAACAGGCTGGGGTGCTGGGATAAAGCCCAGAGTCTGTCTCATCTATACCACTAACCTTTAGTCCCAGCCCCGTTGTGCATCTGAATGTTCAGGTTTGTGCATGTCAACTGCCTAAGCATGTAAATACTTCCCTTTAAGGAGAAACTGCAGATCCTGATACGATGGTGCACACCTGTAATCCTAGCACATAGGAGTCAGAGGCAGGAGGACCACAAGTTCTAGCTAGGCCAAACAGAATGGCACAATAATTTCCCCTTCAAAAAGAGACAGAGAGGAGGAAGAGGGAAATGGTCCCGGGGCCACAGCCCACACCGATGACTCCCCTTTTCTGTAGTGGTGTCCATCGAAGATCCCTTCGACCAGGATGACTGGGAGGCCTGGAAGAAGTTCACTGCTAGTGCAGGCATCCAGGTGGTTGGGGACGATCTCACAGTAACCAACCCTAAGAGGATTGCCAAGGCTGTGAGTGAGAAGGCCTGCAACTGCCTCCTGCTCAAAGTGAACCAGATCGGCTCTGTGACCGAGTCTCTGCAGGCGTGAGTAGCCCTCGGGGTGCTTCTGGGACTGGTGATTCCAAGTGACACTTCAGGTAGACGGTGGCAGCAAGAGGGATGCGGCAAGTAGCACTGGTTGCCTGATCCTCACTCCCTCCCTGTGGCTTAGCAGAGGCCTTGGGAGCTTGCTGCCACGGTGTGAGCTGAGGATGAAGACACAGGAGTGCCAGGCACTGACGCTGTAGCTTGGGCATGGAAACTGGTCAACACAAGATGAGGCAGAGTACATCACATAATCTACTTGTGCTCTTTCTTCAGGTGTAAGCTGGCCCAGTCCAATGGTTGGGGCGTCATGGTGTCCCATCGCTCTGGAGAGACTGAAGATACTTTCATCGCTGACCTGGTGGTAGGACTCTGCACTGGGCAGGTAAGAGCTGCCTGTCTGGGTGCAGTTAGTTAGGAGTGAGAGTGAAGGGCTTAACTTTCATATTCTCCTTTGCTTCTGTAATGATGGCTTTTGCATTGTCCCTCCAGATCAAGACTGGTGCCCCATGCCGATCTGAGCGCCTGGCCAAGTACAATCAGATCCTTAGGTAAAGATACTTTCTGGTGACAGCAGGGAGCAAATGGGTGGGCATTTGCTGTTGGAATCTCATCCTGAACAACAGCTGAGACAGGGCCGGGCACAGACCCTATGGTTGATAGTGTGCCTAGAGGCAGGTGTCTGTCCTATGTGGTGCTGCCATCTTCTGGTGCAAGGCAGAATAGGCCGCCATTCAGGCTCTATTATATTAGATGAGAGTCTGTCTCTCTTAGTTGTCAGGAAAGCTGAGTGACTGCAGGCTGTGCCATCCTCCCTGGTGTAGCCATTAGCTCACTATGTAGCTCAGGTTAGCCCAAGCCCATGGCAGTCCCCTTGCCTCCACTTCCCATGCACTAGAGTTAACAGCCGTGGGCTACAACACCCTCTGTACCGGGAGCTGACTTTGCTCTTTTTTCTCTTCCTCTCTTTGTTTCCAAGAATCGAGGAAGAGCTGGGCTGCAAGGCCAAGTTTGCCGGAAGGTGCTTCAGAAACCCCATGGCCAAGTAAAGTTGTGGAGAACCCTGGAGCCACCAGCTGCTTCCACCCTATCCCTGATGTCAACAAGGCAGCTCAAAGCTGGCCCAGCGCTTGTCTCCCCCATGCCTCTGCTTCCTTAGACAGCCACACCTGACCACCTTGAGCCCGCTGGAAAGCCCAGCTTTGTAATCATGTGATTGGTCTAAATCATTGTTTCTGTCACCTCACTTCCAAGCTAAGTGTCTGAAGCCCAGTGTAATCTTTAGGGTGGCCGCAGGTAAGATCCCTGCCCCAGCAGTTCTACATGCAAAATAAAAGCCTCAGTGACCCATAAGCACTGCCTGGAGTCGCATCTGTAATGTTCTGGGTAGGAAAGTCTGCAGGACCTTTGCGTCTTTCCTAAGTAAGGTCAGCAGGGCAAAGAGGAATTGAGCTGCCAGGCAGAAGGCATCCATGCAAAGCTTACCCACAAATGATATGTTGGAAGGACTTGCAGCAGAGAGGTTACCAGCCATCCTCGACAGAACATGATTGCATTTCTTCACCTGTACAAAGGGATCGGCAAACACACATGCCCCAGTCTGGGGCTCTGCCCACGCTCTGGTCACTGTGTGGCCAGCACCTTTACCCACTGAGCCATCTTTCCTGCAGTGTGATTAAATGGTGGTGTGTTGAAGGGCAGCCAGTGCTGTACAGGAGACCCTGTCTGCTGTGAGAAGCGAGGGAGCGTCTCCTTTCAAGGTAGTGAAGGACAAAGCTACACCAAAATCCTTAAGCAAGACCCTGAACCCAGTGTGAGGAATTCTGGTGTTTAAAAGACATGGGCCAACAAGATGGCCCAGTGGCCAGTAGAGAAGGGAGTATTGTCCCACAGGTATCTGGCCGACACTCATTCCCATGTTCATACAAAAAACTCAGCTTTCAAAAGTGTGAGGTTAAATAGATTGGTTGCTGTCAGATGGGAGTTCTGATGGTTCTCTTCTGCACAAGTTCCCAGGTCTCCTTGTTAGGTAGACACCAGCCTATGGAATGACCAGTTGTTGTGGACCATTCTTGGTGAGAATCTTGTCAGCCAGTCAGAAAAGAGTAGCCCCATCCATTACCCCCACCCTTAGGCATTTCTTTCTGATGATGGGGAAGTTGCTTAATGGGTGGAGAACTTAGCATGTACAAGGCCTGGGTTC
Organism: Onychomys torridus; assembly: GCF_903995425.1. Lineage (NCBI taxonomy): Eukaryota > Metazoa > Chordata > Mammalia > Rodentia > Cricetidae > Onychomys > Onychomys torridus. The sequence continues at coordinate 161,653,339 of NC_050444.1, forward strand.
AAACCTCAGTACTACAAAGTTAGTTAGCTTTAGTAATAAATGGCTTTTAGCTGCCACAGCAACGTGGCTTCACAATAATAGGCCAGTGTTTGAGAAATCAGGGACCCAGGCAAACGGTTAAATCCTTCCACACACTTAACAAATCACAATAGTTTTACATAGTCCCCCACAGCCAGAAATAGCTTTATAAGCTTTTGATCTCAATGCAGATTCCAAAGCTGGGTGCTGTACCCCATACCTGTGACTTTAGCACATGGGAGGCTGAGACAGGAGGATTGCTGTAGGTAACACTACCTTGTCTGAAGAGAAGGTGAGTCTGAAGCATTGTTTCTACTATAAGTAGCAAGTTAGCGTTCCAGTGGGTTTTAGTTTATGTTCAGGATGGTATGCCACACTATCTCTGGCTTGGACCAGGATGACCTTGAACTCAGATCTACACAGTATGCCAAACAATTTTATTTTTACTATATTAGGTTATTTCTATAATAATGCACACGTAAGTTCAGGGACCCATGGAGTGTGGAAGAGGGTGTTAGGTCCTCTGGAGCTGGTGTTTCAGGTGGTTGTGAGCTGGATGGCATAGGGGCTACAAACTGAACAAGGGTCCTCTGGAAGAGCACTAGACTCTACCACCAAGCTACCCTGTGCCCTTTTATGGCTTGCTGCGGGCATTTCTTGATTGCCAGAGAAGAGCATTGATCACTTTGGGTTTATTTGAGTGTTCTGGCAGGTGTGGGATGTGCACCACATGTGTGCCTGGTGCCCATGGAGGTAGAAAAGGGCATTGGATCATCTGGAACTGAAATCCAGATGGTTGTGAGCCACCATGTGGGTGCTGGTGGCATTGCCATTCAGGCTGGACCACCTGCAGTGTCCTGTGCACACCTAGGTGGTAGGAAGGGAAGCGGTGACCCAGCACTAAGGAAGTGCATTCCTGACATGAACAGTTGGGGCCCTGTCCTCAAGAGGACAGGTCCTATGACTGCCAAGTTTCCATGAAGCCATTAGGGAGGCATTTATCATAAAACTGGGGGCTCTAGACCACATGAGTTTACAGAGACCTTGAAAAACAGCAGCAGTAGCAATTGCTAGCTTCCCGGCTTGTTCTGTGTTTTTATCCATTTTGTCACAAAACAAGTTATTTGCTATCTGGTTTGGGCACAAATTCCTGGGCCTCTATCCTAGTCTAAAGCAGTGGTTCTCCTACTTGGCCACATGAGGATCTCACAAGGGATTCCTTGCTCAGGCCTCATCCCCGAATCTCCTCCCTTCCCTCCTGGAGCCCAAGGCATCGGTCTTTGATACAAACAGCCAAGCTTAAAAATCACTAGCATGAAGTGAATGGGTCCAGGGTTTGGTGGTGCCTGGGCAGAGCTAGAATGTCAAGCATTGAAGGAGAAGGTTAAAGCTGCCAAGCCTCCATGAAAGCCCCCTGGTCATGGGAATGCAGCTGAGACAGGAAGATGGCAGCTGCGTCCACAGAGCTGGGACATGTGTGGAAGGGTTGTACGTGTGCCTTGCCAGTGCATTCTGAGCGAGGCCTGTGGATGCAGCCAAATCAGCCTCCTCTAGAGCAGCAGGATCCCAACACCTGCTCCCTGCTTCCCACCAGAGCCTAATTGCAGTAGCTGAGGGCACAGAGCAAAGCTGCAAGGCTCTGGAGTCTGACTTTGCCAACAAACAAGGAAAGCTAATAGCTCTCCCCACCCCCACCCCACCCTCAAGTGCTCCTGTTACCACAGATACTAAGTGCAATGTCTTGTCAGCTTAGGCTGTCATTCAGAATAAAACAGGCCAAACAATCACATATTGTATCCTGTGTAAGAAGACCAATGAAACCTTAGCATCTTGTTAAACTGCGCCTGGCTCAGTAGGTCTCAGGACTTCACCTCGGCTTTCTGAATATTTCTCTACTGCCCCCTGCACACTCAGAGTGTGTGTGTGTGTCTGTGTATGTGTGTGTGTGTCTGTGTGTGTGTTTATGCCAAAGTGACGGGAGGAGAAAAACAAAAAACAAAAAATCACATGTTGGGGTTGGAGGCAGGCTGTCCCACTGGTGACAGAAATTCCATACTGCTGAGCTTCCTTTCAGCCCTGACTGGATCTTTGAAAGTGAGGGTGCAGACATCAGTGGCGTTCTGTTCCATTATCTGGACAAAGATGGTTATGTTGAACATGGTGTCAGTGCACATCTGTGGTCTCCATCTTCCTCACAGAAGTTTCTGGATTCTTGAGTAACCTGGGGCATTTTTCTGAAGCCCACCCCATGGATATACCGGAAATGTTGGTGGAGTGTTCTGTCCCAACCCTGCCGACAACAGATGCTCCTCTTAGCCAAACAATCTGGTTTATTGTTTGTTACTCCCACAATCCTCCTGCCTCAGCCTCCCAAGGGCTGGGGTTCTAGGTGTAAGCCCTGCTCTTCACCAAGGTTAACTTTTTTCTTCCTCAAAAAAAATTATTTGTTTGTTTATTTTTGGTTTTTCAAGACAGGGTTTCTCTGTGTAACAGCTCTGGGTATCCTGGAACTCACTGTAGACCAGGCTGACTTTGAACTCAGCAATCTGCCTGCTTCTGCATCCTGAGTTCTGGGATTAAAGGCGTATGACACCACCAGTAGGCTTTCTCTTAAAGAAGAAAAAAATTTATTTATGTGTACATGTAAGTGCCTGCATTTATATATGTACATACGTGTGCGAGTTGCCTGTTTGGTGCTCTCAGAAGCCAGAAGGAGGCATTTTATCCCCTGGAACTGGAGTTTCAGGCAGTTGTGTGTGTGTGTGTGCTGCCTGATGTGGGTGCTGAGTACCAAGCCTGAGTCTCTGGAAGAGCAGCAAGTGCTCTTAACTGGTGGGCCCCATCGCCACTGCCTTTCCCTGGGAGGGCCACGCTACCTGCCTGAGGGAAAACCACTCCCAGCTCTGCTGCACGCCGCTTTAACGTGCTGTACTAAGGTGTGATTTGCACTCGTAACAAGTATTCATCTTACCTGCAATTGGACACGATTTAACAAATACACAGGGCTGGAGAGAAGGCTCAGCAATGAAGAGCACCGCCTGCTCTTCCGGAGGACCAGGGTTTGATCCCCAGCACCCAAAGGCAGCTCACAACCATCTGTAACTCTCTAGTTCTAAGAAATCCTACGGCCTCCTCTGGTCCTGTTGGTGCACAGACATACATGCAGGCAAAATATCCGTACTCATAAAAAAAATAAATTTTCAAATAAGCCAATACACTTGAGGAAGCACCACCACCATCATGATGGGCCATTCAAAGCATCCTCAGAACACTGTGCCCCAGCCCCGACCCAGGAGGACTATCTTGCTTGGATTTCTTCTTTGACATTCATATATGTGTGCACTGGAGCCAGAGTTACAGGTGATGATGGGACACCCAGCATGGGTGTATGGGTGCCAGAAGCTGAACTAAGATCCTCTGGAAGAGCAGACCTTTTCACTGTTGAAAAATAATAATAACAACTTATTACCAGTACTATTATTATTAATTTTATGTGAAGATAACAATTTCTTGGTTCTTTGTTTGGAAAGTGAGTAATACTGCTCCCACATTCCCAGACACCAACAACCAGCCTTCTACTGTCAGCTTTGGATCCACAATCATGCTTTCTTTTCTTAGGTACCTGCCTAGCCTCCAAGGTGGGATGTATGCGTGTTCCTCTGTGTGTGTGTGTGTGGTTTTCGTTCATGTGTGTGCATGTAATTTTGTCTTTTATCCCTCAGGAACTTGGAACTGAACCCAAAGTCTTATGTTTGCTAGGGATGTGCTCTACCACTGAGCTACACCTCCAAACCATGGCCTTCAAAAAAAAATATGACAATAATTGTGTGTGTGTGTGTGTGTGTGTGTGTGTGTGTGTGTGTGTGTGTGTGTGTAGTGGGGGATGTTCATGTGTTGGAGTCGATTCTCTTCCACCACGTGAATCTGGGATGAATCTCAAGTCATCGGGCTTTGCAGTAGGTGCCTTTACCTGTAGAGCCCTCTCTCAGGCCCTCAGCCCTCCTCAGCGCGCTCTCTCTCTCTCTCTCTCTCTCTCTCTCTCCCTCTCTCTCTCTCTCTCCCCTCTCTAAGGCAAAGCTGGAAGCCCTGGTCTACAGTCTACTGCAGGTAGGCAGCTTCCCAGTTCGTTGCTGTGCTCTCTACCGCCAAGCATTCCTGAGCTCCAGGGTTTCCTCCATGCTGACTACTGATGTCTTGTGCCCAGGGTTGAGAGGAGCCCCTGACACATCCTTGAGCTGTCCTGCTCTCCTAGGCCCTGACTGTGGGTCAAGCACCACCCGCCTCAGATTTTCCTTGCCAGCTCTCCAGGAGGCCAACCTGGCATTCCGGCTGCAGAATAGCAAAGCTTGGTAATCAGGGCTGCTGTCCATGGGGGCCAGGATGATAGCAGACTCATTTGCATATGTGACCTAAGACAGTAATTAAACCTAGGCGCCCCAGGGGTGAGAAGCAAGCACATTAATTCAGGAGCAATTAAAAACCCTCTAATGTCACCACGTACAGCCACTTCTGAGACTGCCGCTGACTGATGACAGTCACCTTCCGGCTCCCTTATTTGGCCACCAGACAGCCACACATTTCTAAGAAGAGCATGCTCAGGCCTCAGGACAGCAGTCTGAGGGAGCCTCTGCCCTTCTCTAGGGCCTGACATTGTTGCAAAGCCATTTCTGGAAAAACAAGATCTTGATAATTTTCCTTAACAGTGGCAAAACACTGGTAACAGGTGCCATTTCACCGTCTTCGGGAATATGATATTGTGGGTTTTAGTGAATGCATCAAAAATGTTGACCATGTATCCTGAGGCCCTGGAGGCACCAGGTTTGACTGTAGCTCCAACTGTTCTGGTGTGTTATGGAGGTGACTTCAATGACTGGGAGGTCTTGATCCCTGTGGAGTCTGAGTGTGCCTGAAAGTTATTTCATTCCTAGATCCAGGATGCTGAGCTTCTCTGCTTTATGTTGTTTTTCCTTATTTTGGAAATATGCTTTTATTTTATAGAAAGGTTTTTTTTGTTGTTGTTGTTGTTTCAAGACAGGGTTTCTCTGTGTAGTTTTGGTGCCTGTCCTGGAACTCACTCTGTAGCCCAGGCTGGCCTTGAACTCACAGAGATCTGCCTGCCTCTGCCTCCTGAGTCCTGGGATTCAAGATGTGTGTCACCACTGCCTGGGGAGAAACACTTTCAACATAAGTGGACATACTGCCATCTATGTAGATGTAACAGTCTTATTAAATAAGAAACACAGAGCCAAATGCAGAGTTAAATGCCCAAGAGGTTAGAGCAGTAGCTGAGAGCTGAGACTAAAAACTGCCTTCTTACCACTGACCGCTGCCGTCCTTCCCCTGAGAAAGAGGCCTGCTTCCTGTGTGTCTGTCTTTTTATTGACTTTCTGTTCTGCCTTCTCATTGGTTGTAAACCCAACCACATGACCTCCAGGTCTCTATGGTTCATACTGAGATTAAATAAAGGTGTGTGTCACCAAGATGGCTGTGTCCTTGAACACACAGACTCTGCCTGCCATGTGATTAGATTAAAGGCATGTACCACCACCGCCCAGCTTCTGCTATGGTTTGCTATTAGCTCTGATCCCCAGGCAACTTTATTTATTAACATACAAATAAAATCACATTTCAGCACAAATAAAATATCACCATACATCTATCTACTCAAATGTACATGTACACTCAGGCCCAGCAGCTGCTCCTTTCTTTGCCAGGGGAAACACCTAACATCACCTAAAATGTCACACACCTGTCTTTTGTCTGGTCTTCCTTTGTTTCAAGGTAAGCTCTCTGAGACTGTGCAGTGCTCAGTGATGTGGTTCCTGGACCAAGAAGAGGGCACCTGGGGCACAGCAGGAGTCCCACTGAGCAAATAAACAAACTCCAGTCCATTCCGGTGGCTTTATGTGCCACAGAAGGAAGGCCCAATCATATATACTGGAGGAAGTCTAAAGTCTCAGAGCAAAAACAGAGAGGGAACCGTTATGTTTTGTCTGCTTCTTTAGTTGGCTTTATGAGACAGTGTCTCCTGTAGCCCAGGCTGGCCTTGAACTCACTAAGTTGGCAGAAGACACTGCCTCACCTGCACACCACAGGCTTGAATTCAGTGCAGTAGAATTCATAGCTCTCAGCTTCCTGCCCCTGACATTATGCATGCTGCTTGCTATCGTTCTTCTGGACTCCGATGGATTCTTTATTCATTTATTTATCTGTTTGTTTGTGTGTATGTGTGTTTGTGATTTTTTTTTTTTTTGGAGACAGGGTTTCTGTGTAGCTTTGGCTGTCCCGGAACTTGCTTTGTAGACCAGGCTGGCTTTGAACTCACAGAGATCCACCTCCCAAATGCTGGGATCAAAGGCGTGGGCCACCGCCATCACCACCATCACCTGACCTATGATGGACTCTTAACCCCCTGGAAGCATACAACCAAATCAACTCCTTTTCTATAAATTGCCTTGCTCGTGGGTTTTAGCAAAGAAAAGTAACTAATAGAACACCGATTAGCAATCATTCTCTACCCACTCTCCAAGCCCCTGGCACTAAAAGCCTCAGGAAGTTTCATATGAACAGGGTCAGTGCTTGTAGAAGTCAGAAAAGGGCATCAGAGCCCCTGGAACTGCAGTCACAGGCAGTTGTGAGGCACCATGTTGGGGGGGGGGGGGTTGAACTCAGGTTCTCTGCAAGAGTCGTCAGTGTTCTGATCTCTCAGCCATCTCTCCAGCCCCCTGTTTGTGTTTTTTTTAAAGACAGGGTTGGGGTTGGGGATTTAGCTCAACGGTAGAGCACAAGGCCCTGGGTTCCATCCTCAGCTCAAAAACAAAACAAAAAGAAAGAACAGGACATGGGGGCTGGAGAGATCGCTTGATGCTTAGAGCACTAGCTGATCTTGCAGAGGACCCCGGTTCGATTCCCCGGCCCCACGTGGTGTCTCATGACCATCTATAGCTCTAGTTCTAGAGGATCTGATGCCCTCGTCTGGCCCCCATGGGCACCAGGCTCCCACATGGTACAGACATACATGCAGCCAAAACACCCATACACATAAAATATTTTTTAAAAATAAACTTAAAAGCAGGAAATGGGGAAGGGGAGGAGAAGGTAGAGAAGGGCAGGGAAGTGAGGGCCAGCTGCTGGAGGGGCCTGATGGTCTTCCCTGAATTTAAAGCCTCAGTCACCTACCAATACAGAACCAGGACTCCCTCTCAAACACTTGAGGGCTGGAAAGCTAATCAGAGGGACCCTAAACCCTTCACAGCTTTCTGCTGATGAGGCAGGCTTCAGGCCTCTGGCATCCTCTTTCTAAGACCAGAGGAGTAGTCAGCCCCGGTTCTTCCTGCCTGGCCTCTAATTGACCACCAGGGGGCGCGGTGGAGCCACCCTGAACCCAGGGCCTCGGGTGCTGCTGCCTGCTGGCTAGCCTGCCCTGGAGCATTTCCCAGTCTTGCTCTGTAGCCCCAGCAGTTGGCACAGGTTCGCCCTTCCTGGGATTGGACAGAGTCTATCCTTGGCTCGCTGGGGCTCATAGCCAAGGCGAAGTCAACCCAAAGCTTGGAACAAAGCTCAGTGAGATGAATGGAGCCATCTTTGGATAAAGGAAAATTCCTGGACAGCATGTCCTTGTCAACACCTAGACTCTCCAGATGCGGTGCAAGGCACTGCGCCACAGGACACAAGGTGACACTTCTTCCTTGGCTCACTTTGATTCTTCAGCCAGTAGGGAGGCAGCCCCCAGCTGCAGTTCCCTGCCAGTCGGCTTTTGCTCTATGCCGTTCAAGCACAGGAGGGCAGGCAAGGAAAGCGGAGCGAACCACAGTTTCAGCTGCTCTGCCCCCAAACTCTGCCAGCCCTGAAGAAGCCAAACAGTCCAGGTGCTAAGCCAGGCCCTGCCTTTCTCCCTCTAGCACAGCTGTGCTTAGGGATGCCAGCCACACGCCAAGAAAACAAATAAACCAAGGCTGGGCAGGGCCTGGGACTGACCTGATTCTCAGGACCCGAGCAGGACAGCAGCAGCCACGAACCCACCTGCCTGCTTTAGCAGGACCAGTGGGCTCCGTGCCAAGGCACTAGTTTGGAGAGTCTCTGGCAGACCCACACCTAAATGGAGGATGCCTCACACATACCATGCAGCAGTCTAGAGCTACAGCACCTGGTTGCGGGGTCATTTAGAGAGAATCAGTCATGCCTGAGGAGGCAGGGATCCTGCATACCTGGCCCAGGGAGGGTCAGCCTGAGGTGGGCTCCCTCCTCTTCCTCATTCTCCTCGCCTTTCTCTTTTTTCACAGACACTGTAAGAAAACATCCGTGAGCTGACAAAGATAAAATCACAGGAGATAGGGAGTTTAGGAGATTTTCTTTTCTGGTCCTTTAGTCTGCAGACTCCTTTGAGAAGGCAGATGGATGCTTCTGTCACACTTGGGTCTCATTTTCTCCTTCCTCGAAGAATGAAGAGCACAGCAGGGTGGCTGGAAATAGCACAGAAGGAACGAAGGAGCATGTCCTGGGCTACTGTGTTCCCTACCTCACTGAAGCTGCTTTGATTCAAGAGAGAGAATGGCTGCCTGCAGCACTCGATCATTTAGCTGCGTGCCATGAGCTCTTCAGCAATTAAGCACCCATGCCAAGCAAGCACTCCCTCCATGAGCTGTGCCCCATGCCCAGGGACTGAGTTCTAAACATGACACAGCTGTAGCAGGAATCTTAAAGAATCTTATTAATGAAATCAAACCTGAGTCTAGTTATTGAGGTGATTGCTGGAAGATCAGAGAGACAGACCAAGCCACAGCTTCCTCACCTCACCTGTTCCTCAGCTGATCCTGTTTCCTCACACTGGAAGTCTCTGTGTCCTCATCCGAATGGATGTCAGCTGAACTGCTGCTAGAAGCCTAAACACTTAACCAGCCAAATGCTGCTAGTTTCTGGTCTTCACGCCTTTTATATCTTTCTCTTTCTGCTGTCACTCCCTGGGATTAAAGGCTCACTTCTTGGGATTAAAGGCGTGAGTCACAAAGCCTGGCTGTTTCCAATGTGGCCTTGAACACACAGAGATCCAGAGGGATTTCTGACACTGGAATGCTAGGATTAAAGGCATGGGTGCCACTGCCTAACCTCTATGTTTAATATTGTGGCTTTTCTGTTCTCTGAATCCAGATAAGTTTATTAGGGTGCACAATATTTTGGGGAACACAATACCACCATACACGGCTTTTGGGGACAGAGAACAGCAGAAAGTGGGATATTGCTGGCTTAGAAGCTCCCAGGAATATTCGGGTGGTGACTCCTGGTGTATGAAGCATATAGGCTAATTCATGGCAATAGTGTCAGAAAAGGTTATAGATTTGGCGTCTGCCAGGTTCATGGATTTTACATGTAATCATAAATGCCCACTCAAAGAGACCTACGCCCAAGAGCTGGGATGTAACTCGGTTGGTAGAGTGCTTGCCTAGTAAGCATGAAGCCCTGGGTGCCATTCCCAGCACCACATAAACCAGATATGGGGCATAATCCAGGCATAATCCCAGCACTCAGGAAGTGGAAACAGGAGCGACAGAAGTTCAAGATCAAGCCAGGCGGTGGTGGCACACACCTTTAATTCCAGCACTCGGGAGGCAGAGGCAGGCGGGCGATCCCTGAGAGTTTGAGGCCAGCCTGGTCTACAGAGCGAGATACAGGACAGCCAGGGCTACAAGAGAAATCCTATCTGGAAAAACAAAACAACACACACACACACACACACACACACACACACACACACACACACACACACAAACTGGGACTGGAGAGATGGCTCAGCAGTTAAGACCATTGGCTGTTCCTCCAGAGGTCCTGAGTTCAATTCCCAGCAATCACATGGTGTCTCACAACCATCTATAATGAGATCTGGTGCGCTATCTGGCCTTCAGCATACATGCAGACAGAACACTGTATACATAATAAGTAAATAAATAAATAAATAAATAAATAAATAAATAAATAGGACCTAGGTTCAATTTCCACATGGTAGCTCACAACTGTCTGTAACTCCAGTTTCAGGGGACCTGACACCCATGGCAAAACATCAATGCACATAAAATAAAAATAAAAAAATTTAAAAAAATAAACCAAAAAAGTTCAAGATCACACTCAGATATATTTGGTGTTTGAGTCCAGCATGGGATATATGAGACACTATCTAAAAGTTAATTAACTAATTAATTAATTAAAAGGAAAAGGAAAAGGAAGAGGAGGCTGAGGACCTGGTGCATGGAGGGCTGTGAGTAACAGAAAATAAATGGTGGTGTTCTGCATTCTACATCTACACCTGGGTACTCAGTCTGTGCCCCTCAGATTGTGAGTCTGTGGGACCATCTTTATGGCTTCCCATCTGCTGCCTCCTACCATGCCTCTGCCCCCAGAGCCATAAGCCCACGTGAGCAGGGTGGAGTAGTGGTTCTACCCTGATACACCAACATGTGGATCTCAGAGCCAGATGGTGAGTTTTGGGCCCACAGAGCAGCAAGAATGACTCACTTGTGTTCAGATCTTTGCAGGGCAAAAAGCTCATTCATTATTGGTTCCTGCTTGCCCGCCCATCTGCTGAGGGTTGGAGATGGCTGAGTGTGTCCTCCAAGAGTGCTAGTGTTGGAAGCTTGGGCCCAGTGTTTGGATGTTGAGGTTGTGGGGACTTTAAGGGGTGGCTCAGTGGGTAAAGGCACTCACCACCAGGCTTGACAACCTGAGTTCCATTCCTAGACCCACGTGATGAAAGGGGAGAACTGACTCCCAAAGTCGTCTTCTGGCTTTCAGACGTGAGTCTCTCTTCCCTCAATCAGTAAAATGCAATTTTAAAAAATTGAAGAGGGTAAGAAATGACTAGGTCATTGGGAATATGCCCCTAGGAGGGCTTCACTTGTGGGGCAAGCAAGCTTTCCAGCATCCCCTCCCCATTCAGTTCTGACACTATCCCGTGGAGATAGACAGCATCAGACACCACAGTTTGAGGCTTCAGTCCCCCAGCAGCCCCCATTTTAGAGCATCTTAAACCTGGGTATTATGGTCAATCCATGTGAGTCTATTTAATGGGTAATAGGGATTTATTAATACACAAACTGGGGAAATACACTCACGAATACAGAACTGAGTAAACAGCTGAAGTCATCCCCTGGTCTAACCGAGAGTGAATCCACCTGGCAGTTCGATCAGACCAGGGAGCAGGCAGCAGGGAGACACTGTCCACTGACTCGTGGACAACTGTGTCAAAATGACTGGACACATTTACAGACTAGCTGTGGAAAGCCAGCAAGGTCATCTGCTGAAGCACTGCTTTTGACCTCTGCAACCTTTTTTCCTCCAGGATATGGTGCTTGCAGAACTCCACTGGGAGAGGTTCTTAGGACCGCCTCTCGTCCAACATAGGTGAGAGAACTTTCTTCAGTTTGATGATGGTGCTATGTGTATGGTGCCTCCGCCAGTGCAGGTGCATGTGTACCACAGCCCGTGTGTAGGGGACAGAGGGCAGCTTTGGGGAGTCTGTTGTCTCCTTCCTCTGTGAGTTCTGATGACTGACCTGAGGTTGCTGGGCCTCATTTGCTGGGCTGTCTCTCCAGCACAATAATTAATTTATTTAAAATAATGATATTTATTCTAATGTATATGGGTGTTTTGTCTGCTTATATGTCTGCATCACATACATGCCTGGCACCTGAGGAGGCCAGAAAGGGTATTAGATTCCCTGGAACACAATTTACAGATGGTGTGAGCTGCCAAGTGGGTGCTGAGAACTGAACCTGGGTCCTCTAAGAAGAACAGTCAGTGCTCTTAACCATTGAGCCATCTCTCCAACCCCCTGGGGATGTCTTTATAGGCAGCTTTAAGATGAAAAGGCAGGGAAAAGCCGGGCAGTGATAGCCTTTAATCCCAGCACTGGGGAGGTAGAGGCAGGCAGAACTCTGAGTTCGAGGCCAGCCTGGTCTACAGAGTGAGTTCCAGGACAGACACTAAGAAATTCTGTCTCAAAAAAAAAGGCAGGGAAAAATTATGAGCTGCCTTTCAGAAGAGAAGCTCTACCTTAACAATCAGCAGCTCCAGCCTTCTATTCAAGCTTAACTCAGGGTTGTGCACATGAGAGACAGACACTCTCCCATGGGGACACACCCCTTGTCCCAGCTTGACATTTATAAATGAATCATCCTGCTCTGCTCCCATGTCTTCCGTGATAATATTGCAGCACTGGCCGAAAATAGTTCAAGAACAGGCATTGGAGGCTCTTCTCAGGAACCGAGCAGTCTACCTAGCAACCTCAAAGGAATGCCACTAGGCTCAGACACTCAAAGCATCCTGGGGGCTTCCAAACAAAGTACATGTTGAATCCTAAGTGACGCTCTGCTCCCAGGAAAACAGAGGAAGGGAATAAATATTTGTATGATGGGCTAATTATTAGCGGCAGCTTTGATGTTCTTATCCTCGATCAGCAAATGGAATTTTGAGTTCAGATGTGAACAAAGGAATCACTTTGCTCTTTCTAACGAGTGCCAAAAACCCAACTTGTGTTTCTCTGCAGGGACTGATTGTCAAGGGGCTATTGGGGAGATTCTCAACGATCTGGCTAGCTTGTCCCTGTGTGTTTTCTGGTACAGGGAACTCCTAGGCGACAGATTGTAGTCTTTAGTGTGAATTGTTGCCTTTATGTGAGGTGCTTTAGAAGACTTAAGCTCTTTGAATTACTCTAGAAGTGATTGGTTTTTTTTGTTTTTTGTTTTGTTTTGTTTTTCAAGACAGGTTTTCTCTGTGTAGCTTTGGAGTCTGTCCTGGATCTAGACCAGGCTGGCCTTGAACTTACAGAGACCTACCTGCCTCTGCCTCCTAAGTGCTGAGATTAAAGGCATGCACCACCACCTCCTGGCAAAATATTTTATTATGAAAACATAAGATTCCCCTTTGTATGTACCCCCCCCACAGTCTATACGACTCCTCCATAGAAATTCATGTGTTTTACCTGTGTGTTACCTTCTTTATATTTTTAATGGTCAAAACTCTATTTCAACTAACATTATTATTATCAATTAAATGGTACAGCTTAGGAGGAAATCATCTTCATGATAATCCACAGGTAAAAATGCCCAGTAGAACAGGATATTTCCATGAGATAAACACAACACATTACATGGCAGATACCAGAGGAAGAGGGCAGCGGCAAACATGTAAAAACAAAGAGAAGCAAAAGATATTCTGGAGTCTGTGGTCTTGGGGCTTTTCCTCTCCAAGATTCACCCATTAGGAATTTGCCTCCTGGTGAGCTAACACCCTGAAGTCAACTGCCATCTGCTGCTCCTCTGACATGGCCACGGGCATAAGGCTAACCTTAGCTACATAGGCCAGCCTGGGCTACATGAGATTCTGTCAAGAAAATTGTAAAATTAATTGCAAATAAGCCTAGTTAAGAATCAGCCAAATGGTCCTGTAAAGACTTTAACCTTTTAGATAAGTACTGTTAAATAATGAACTGTAAAATACAGATGAACTTAACGTGTGGATACATAATGATCATGGGTATGGGTTTAATAGCCTTGGCATGCATCAGAAAACCTAACTTCTGTGACATTGAGAAGAGACAGCTTTGGACCCAGACCAAAATAATTTAATTAAACTGTGATACTTTACCAGATAAATTCCAAGAGTGAGGCATGTCTTATTGCTGGAGGGTATAAATAGAATACAGAGTAGGGGGCTGGGGTGGGGACAGCAATTATGTCTCATTGCAGGGAGGGGTGAAGGGGTGGAGACCTTCACTGATCATTAGCAGTTTGGGTATTTATACACCAGAAGGTGAACAAATACACTCCTTGGAAAACATTTCCTCCTCCAGAAATGGCTGCAACATTTTTTGTTGGACTGTGGCATATACCAAAATAAGTGATGATCCAACAGTTGTTCAGCTGGAGTTATTTTTTAATTGTTCTTTATGCTGCATATTTTTAGCACTTAGATGAGAAATCAATCTATTAATTTACATTACTCAGAACCCAACAAAAATATGACTTTGGAAAGTACAACTAATGAGAACAAACTCAGAACGGCAGATAAACGAGGTCCTTGGCTGTCAAGACATTAAACTTAAGACACATGAAAAAAGACCAGATTTTATTTTATCTTTTATTGTTTTGAAATAATTTATTTTTATTTCATGTGCATTGGTGTTTTGCATGCATGTATGTCTGTGTGAGGGTGTTGTATCCCCTGGAACTGGAGTTACAGACAGCTGTGAGCTGCCATGTGGGTGCTGGGATTTGAACATGAGACTTCTGGAAGAGCAGCCAGTGCTCTTAACTGCTGAGCTGTCTCTCCAGCCCTCAATTTTATTTTTTGGAATATGGTATTTGGAATATGTAGGAAACACAGGCCTAGTTTGAGAACCCCCCTGGGCTCCATGGTGAGCGCTACTCCCCATTGCTCCCAGCCCCGCAAAAGCCAATACTCCCTCCTTAGTTGCATTAGTCCAACAAGATGAGTTTATGTATGTTCAAGAGTTAATACATAAATGGGAGGTGGTGGCACACGCCTTTAATCCCAGCAATCAGGAGGCAGAGGCAGACAGGTCTCTGTGAGTTCGAGGCCAGTCTGGTTTGCAGAGCTAGTTCCAGGATAGCTAGAGCTGTTACACAGAGAAACCCTGTCTTAAAAAAACAACAACAAGAACAACAACAAAATAATAAAACAGTTGGAGATCTTACTTCATATGGTCACTTAATTCCACACTTAGGAGGCAGAGGCAGGAAAAGTATTACAGGTTCTAGGCCAGCAAGCTCTACATAGTGTGTTCTGGGCAGTGTCTGAATAAACAGACAACACTGTTGTAGAGTATTATTTTAACTAGGCAAATGTGTTACATTTGTTTATGCTTTGTTTAACAATGTAAAGATGTGTTACACTTGTTTGTGTTGCATTTGTTTCACCTTGCCTGCCTAAAGGCACCTGATTGGTCTAATAAAGAGCTGAATGGCCAATAGCTAGGCAGGAGAAAGGACAGGTGGGGGTGGTGGCCAGAAAGAATAAATAGGAGAAATCTAGGCTTTAAAGGAATGAGAGAAGAAGAGAACAAGGGAGAAAAAGAGAGACATGCCTGGGGCCAGAAGCCAGGCAGCCACCAGCCAGCAGACATGAGAAGCAGGAACAGTTATACAGAAGGAAACAAAAAAGTAAAAGCCTCAGAATAAAAGGTAGATAAAGAGAAACAGGCTCATTTAAGTTAAAAGAACTAGTCAGATTACAACAATCTATAATAGGATCAGATGCCCTCTTCTAGCATGCATGCAGACAGAACACTGTATACATAATAAATAAATCTTTTTTTTTTTTTTTTTTTTTAAAAAGCTAGCCAGAAATGAGCCTAAGCTAGGCCAAGCAGTCATGACTAAAAATGTCTCCATGTCGTGATTTGGAAGCTAGTTGGTGGCCTAAAAGAAAGCCTGGTGAACAACACAGTTGCCATTTTTGGTTTGGTTGTATGAATCAGTGCTAGAGCAGCTTCTTGGCATGCCCAAGGCCTTGGGCTCAGTCTCCAGCACAGCAAATAGAAAAGAAAATTAGAACTTTAAATGCCACTTATATGGGCTAGTTATTAATTTACATGGGCTTGTGTGCACCTGAATGTGCTTATGTGCAGTGTGTGTGTGTGTGTGTGTGTGTGTGTGTGTGTGTGTGTAAAAGCCCCCAGAGGTCACAAGAAGGCATCAGATCCCTGGAACTGGGATTATAGGCAGTTGTGAGCTACCATGTGGGTGATGGGACTTGTACTCAGGTCATCTGTAAGAACCTTCCTCCAGCCCTAGAGATTATATTTACGTGAGTTTTTTGGTCATTTGTGACCAAGCTGAGAGAGTAAAGAGCAATGGAGTTCTGTGTATCTTGGTGTCACCTGCCTTCTCCCTCCTGCTCTGAAATATGAAGTCATTTGGTGGTCACTGCCTGAGCTGTGTGTCTGCTTTCACATTGGGAGATGGCAGGATGCAGGGTGCAGTCTGGGTGCCTCATCTACCATTAGCATCTCTGTAGGGAGATGCTTGTGAGCATCTGGGTCATCACTAGTCACTACTGGGATGGCCTTCTCCTCAAAGCAGGTTGCTTTCAGAACCAGGGAGATGCCTCTACTGACTCGTGTGTGTGTGTGTGTGTGTGTGTGTGTTCTTCATTTAATTTTGGAGGAATTAGTAGGGTACAGTGGTGACGAGTGCCTTTAATCCCAGCACTTGGACAGGAGAGGCAGGTGCATTTCTGAGTTCAAGGCCAGCCTGGTTTACAAAGTGAGTTCCAGGACAACCAGGACTACACAGAGAAACCCTGTCTCAAAAAAACAAAACAAACAAAAAATTAAAGCAAATTCAAGATTTTTGAGTTGTGTAAATTTAGGATTCCCCTGCATTCATAGCTGTCTTTGCCCAGATGGGACCCACAAGCCTGAGGTTGGACCTGTCTGCCAGATGCTGGGGAAAGGAATTGATTGCTCTTTTCTGTAGTAGGAATTTTAAAGGTACTTGTTAATAAAACTCAAACCCGAGGCCAGTTATTGGGGTGAATGCTGGAAGATCAGAGACACAGAACAAGCCACAGTTTCCTCACCTCGCCAGTCCCTCAGCTGGTCTTGTTTCCTCAGACTGAAAGCTTCTGAGTCCTCCTCCCAAAGGCTCTCAGCTGAACTGTGTTGCTCCAAAGCCTGAACGCTTCTCCAGCCAAATGCTTAACTAAATACATGCTTTTCTCCCCTCTAATTCCTGGTCCTCACGCCTTATATACCTTTCTCTTTCTGCCCCCACTCCCTGGGATTAAAGGTTGGGTTTCTGGGATTAAAGTCGTGGGTCAACGTGCTTAGCTGTTTCTAAAGTGGCCTTGAACTCAGAGATCCACCTGGCTGTGCCTCCCAAGTGCTGGGATTAAAGGTGTGTACCACCACTGCCCAACTTCTGTTAGGGCTTACTCTTCCTATTTTCTAGCCACCATTTTTGGCTTTATTCTAGTGGCTGTCTGTTCTCTGACCCCAGATATGTTTATTTTGGGGAACACACAATATTTCAGGGAACACAATACCCACCACACTTTTCTCCTCAAATGTAGACCACATTCTTAAATTCTTACATTTATTTATTTATGGCATGTGGGGAAATGGGTGTGTGTGGATAGGTGTGTGCTTTGGAGGACAGCATGCAAGACAGCCCACCATTTGAGTCCCAGGGATCAAACTCACACCTTCACTCTTGGCTGCAAACATCTTTGCTCTCAGCAGGCAGAAGCAGACCACATTCCCTACCTCCCTGCTAAGCAGTGTGTGAGCAAGTCTGAGGTCTCACTGGTCACTTGCTTCCCTGCCTCCATGCATTCATTTTGCGGCTTGTTGATTCTAGGAAGACCCACCACAAACCCACTCAGGAACTCCGGACTTAGTCTAGGTTCTACTGAAGGGAGCCGCCTCCCACTGTGGAGCTTTGTTTGCATCCATAGCCAGTCCTCCTGGTGGGACTTCTTTTGGGAAGGTTGGAAGATCAAAACAGATTTCACAGTAACACTCACACATTTCTGCCTTTCCCCTCTCATCCTTCATACTGTACCCTGGAATTTTCAAGCCTCCACAGGCCCTGAGATGAAGTCATTGCTCTGACAAGCTGGTGGGATGTGTGCTTTGTCTCTGCAAACCCTGCATCTGACCTTTTAGAGTACCTTGTAATTTTGTGTTGAATGCTAGACATGAGGAGTGGAAAGGGACTGTGGTGAGCAGGCCTCTAGTCATGTGCTGCTAAGTGTGGGGACAAGATGACTCTACTGTCCTGTAATTAGGGCTCCCTCAAGAGGGAGCCTGTAGCTTGGGCTGTGACCTTCACATGGACCTCTCAGAACTTTCTGCAGGTCAGTGAGGCACCAGTGAAATAATTTTTGTTTGTTTGTTTGTTTGTTTTTTGAGACATGGTTTTTCTGTGTAGCCTTGGCTCTTCTAGAACTTGCTCTGTAGACCCAGGCTGACCTCAAACTCCACCTGCTTCTGCCTCCTGAGAGCTGGGATTAAAGGTGTACACCACCACCACTGAAATAATTTCTTTCTTTCTTTCTTTTTCTTTTTCTTTTTCTTTTTTTTTTTTTTTAAGATTTATTTATTTATTATGTATACAGTATTCTGTCTGCATGTGTCCCAGCAGGCCAGAAGAGGGCATTAGATCTCATTACAGGTGGTTGTGAGCCACCATGTGGTTGCTGGGAATTGAACTCAGGACCTCTGGAAGAGCAGTTAGTGCTCTTAACCGCTGAGCCATCTCTCCAGCCCTGAAATAATTTCTTTAAAAGAAAAAAAAAACTTTATTTTTAGGGAATGGACAGATGGCTCAGCAGTTAAGAGCACTTGCTGCTCTTGCAGAGGACCTGGGTTTAATTCCCAACACCCACATGGTAACTACAATCATCTGTAGCTCCATTTCGAGGGAATCTGATGCCCCCTTCTGGTCTCCTAGGGCACTGCATGCACATGGTGTACTTTCATGTAGGCAAAACGGCCATACACTTAAAAAATTTAAACATTTATTTTTATTATTTTTAATTATGTATAGATATTGTGTCTGTATTTGAGTTTGTGTATGTAAGTGCAGGTGCTTGCAAAGGGCAGAGGCATCTGATCCTCTAGAGCTGGAATTAAAGGTAAGTTGTGACCTATTGACTCGGGTTCTAGGAACTTAGCTTGAGTCCTCTGGAAGAGCAGCAAGTACTCTTAATCTCTGAGCCAGCTCTCCAAACCTAAATAAATCTTTAAAAAAAGGTTTTTAGTTAGTTACTTTTATTTTATATTTATGAGTGTTTGCTGGCACATGTGTATGTAGGTGCCTGTGGAGGCCAGAAGAGGGTCTTCTGGAAATGGAGTGATAACCTGGTACTAAGCCACCACATGGGTGCTGGGAACTAAACCCAGGTCCTCTGCAAGAGCAACAATGCTCTTTTTTTTTTTTTTTTTTTTTTAAGATTTATTTATTTATTATGTATACAGCATGTATGACTGCAGGCCAGAAGAGGGCACCAGATCTCATTACAGATGGTTGTGAGCCACCATGTGGTTGCTGGGAATTGAACTCAGGATCTCTGGAAGAGCAGCCAGTGCTCTTAACCGCTGAGCCATCTCTCCAGCCCGCATCAATGCTCTTAACTACTAAATTGCCTCTCCAGTCTGAAACCATTTCTTGTGGAAAGGCCTAGTTACAAAGAACAGAGTCAGGAGTGTAGCTCAAAGCTGGAATGCTTGCCTAGCCTGTGTAAGTTCCTGGGATCAGGGCCCATAACTATCTTTGCCTGTATAAACAATTGGCTAGTACTGAGCTCCATGGTTTTAAAACACTTGCTTAGCATCAGCTCTGGGTTTGATCTCTAACATCATAACAACCCAAACAAAAACCAAACCAAACCATCACACTACTATGTCCTGAACATCTTTGCATGTCTCCTAACATGTTTGTTTGACAGGGAACAAACACAAACATCCCCAGCACTTCCTGAGTAAAACCCAATGGCTGCTTTCCCTCCTGCTACCAGAGACCTGAGGACATTTGTTCAGATCCTCACTGTGGGAGCTTCCTAAGGCTCTAGGAAGAAAAACTCACAAGTATGAGGGTCTCCTAAGACTCTGTGCTATCAGTCAAACTTGTGCAGGGGCTGAGGCTCCTCAGTGGCAGATGCTTGGCTAACATCCCTCAGATCCTTGTGGGGCCCCTGAACTCAAAAGAAAAGTCAGCTGTTACTGAGCCTGTAGCTCAGTGTGGGTTTTCCTGTCCTGGACGGGCCACATGGCGTTCTTGTGCAGGGAGGCTGTGAGCCACTACGTCTCTGCGTCCATCTTCTGTTTTGGGTGAGCAGTTGGCCTGAAATCTCTCTTCTCTGGTAGGTCAAGACAAGTTGTTAAATTTGAACTTTTTTTCTTGTTTGGGGAATTATTCTCAACTCCTTGCACGCCACAACAAAAACAGGAAGTGGACACACGGAAATTAAATTCCAGTCATTTGGCTTTCTGTGTGGCATTTCCTTCTTTATTAGTTATTAATCAACTGCCCTGCTGTGCTGGCTGTTGTTTTTTGTTGCTGTTTTGTTTTGTTGGTTTGACACAGCTCTAGTCATCTGGGAAGAGGAGCGTCGGTTGAGAAAACGCCTCCATGAGATTGTCATTTTCTTAATTATGATTGATATAGGAGGGCCCAGTTCAGTGTGGGTGGTGCCACCCTTGGACAGGTGTCCTGGGCTGTGTAAGAAAGCAGGCTGAGGACTGGAGAGATGGCTCAGTGGTTAAGAGCACTGGCTGTTCTTCCAGAGGACCTGAGTTCAATTCCCAGCAACCACATGGTGGCTCACAACCATCTGTAATGAGATCTGGCGCCCTCTTCTGGCCTGCAGGCAGAACACTGCATCCATAATAAATAAATCTTTAAGAAAGCAGGCTGAGCAAGGGGAACAAGCCAGTAGGCAGTGTTCTTCCGTGGCTTCTGCTTCAGTTTCCTCCTGGGGCTCCTGCCTTGAGTTCCTGTATGGTAGTCTGTAAGCTGAATAAACCCTTACTTCCCCAGGTTGCTTTTGGTTCTACTGGCTTGTTCCCCTTGCTCAGCCTGCTTTCTTAAAGATTTATTTATTATGTATACGGTGTTCTGTAGCTCAGTACTCAGTAGTGGAGTACTTGTCTAATATACCAATCTGGTCTCCAATTCACCATGTATCTGAAGAAGACATTTAACTTCTCATCTTGCGTTTTTTTTTTGTTTGTTTGTTTTTGTTTTGTTTTGTTTTTAAGATTTATTTATTTATTATGTATACAGTGTTCTGCATGCATGTATCCCTGCAGGCCAGAAGAGGGCACCAGATCTCATTACAGATGGTTGTGAGCCACCATGTGGTTGCTGGGAACTGAACTCAGGACCTCTGGAAGAGCAGTCAACTCTTAACCTCTGAACCATCTCTCCAGCCCCAGTTTATACCATTCTTTTAAAGTTGGTTCTTCCAGTGCCAGAGAGATGCTTCCGAAGAGCAGCCAATGTTCTTAACCGCTGAGCCATCTCTCCAGCCCCCTGCTTTTGCCTTCTAAGTACTGGATGTGTGTGCATGCATGTATGCACTCCATGAATGCATGCAGTGCCTAAGGAGGCCAGAAGGCAGCGTTTCTCCACTGAGCTATCTCTCCAGCTACCCCTCAGTCTCTTTTGAACTTTTAATTTTGAGACGGGGTCATCAAGTTGCCCAAGCTGGCCTTGAATGTGTGATGCTCTTGCTTCTGCCTCCCTAGTAGCTGACTGTACACATCTTCACTGCCAGCCCCAGTTTATATCATTTTTTTAAAGATTTATTTATTTTTATGTATACAACATTCTGTCTGCACATATGCTTGAAGGCCAGTAGAGGGCACCAGATCTCATTACAGATGGTTGTGAGCCACCACGTGGTTGCTGGGAACTGAACTCAGGACCTCTGGAAGAGCAGTCAACTCTTAACCTCTGAACCATCTCTCCAGCCCCAGTTTATACCATTCTTTTAAAGTTGGTTCTTCCAGTGCCAGAGAGATGCCTCAACTGTTAAGAGCACTTGCTGCTCTTGCTGAGGATCTTGGTTCAATTCCCAGCACCCACATGGTACTTCATAAAAACCTGTAACTCCAGTTTGGGTATCTAACACCCTCTTCTGGCCTTTGCAGGCACTGCACATATGTGTTACACAGACATGGTTTTGAATTATTGTGGTGGTTTGAATAAGAATGGCCACCATAAGCTCATAGATTTGAATGCTTGGCCACCAGGGAGTAGCACTATTTCTTTCTTTCTTTTTATTTATTTATTTTGGTTTTTCTTGACAGGGTTTCTCAGTTTAGTACTGGCTGTTCTGGAACTTCTTTTGTAGACCAGGCTGACCTTGAACTCACTGAGCTCCCCCTGCCTCTGTCTCCCAAGTGCTGGGATTAAAGACATGCACCACCACTGCCTGGCTGAGAGTAGCACTATTTGGAGGTGTGTCCCTGTTGGGATAGGTGTGGCCTTGTTGAAGAAAGTGTGTCATTAGGGGTGGGCTTTGAGGTTTCAAATGCCTAAGCCAGACCCAGTGTCTCTCTTTTCCTGTTGCTTGTCAATCCAAATGTAGACCTGTCAGCTATCTCTCCAGCACTTATACCTGTGTGCTCCCATGCTTCCTGCCCTGATAATAATGAACTAAACCTCTGAAACTGTAAGCCAGCCCCAATTAAATGTATTCCTTTATAAGAGTTGCCGTGGTCATGGTGTCTTTTCACAGCAACAGAACACTGACTAAGACAAACATTTTTTTAAAAAGATGTTTTTCCAGGGCTAGAAAGATGGCTTAATGTTTAAAACTGTAGCATGAATCTTAAAGAGTCTTATTAATAAAAATCAAACTCAGAGCCAGGTATTGGGGTGAATGCTGGAAGATCAGAGAGACAGAACAAACCACAGCTACCTCACCTTGACAGTTCCTCAGCTGGTCTTGTTTCCTCAGACTAGAAGCCCCTGAGTCCTCATCCAGAATGAATCTCAGCTGAACTGTAGCTAGAAGCCTAAAATCTTAACCAGCCAAATGCTTCTAGTTTCTGGTCTGCACGCCTTATGTATCTTTCTGCTTTCTGCCATCACTCCCTGGGATTAAAGGCTCACTTCTTGGGATTAAAGGTGTGAGTCACCATGCCTAGCTATTTCCAATGTGACCTTGAACTCACAGAGATCCTCCTGGCTCTGCCTCCCAGTGCTGGGATTAAAGGCGTGTGCTACCACTGCCTAACCTCTATGTTTAATATTGTGGTCCTCCTGTTCTCTGACCCCAGATAAGTTTATTAGCCTGCACAATATTTTGGGGAACACAATACCACCACAAAAAACACTTTCAGCTCTTCATGGAACCCAAATTTGGTCCCCAGCACTTACTTCAGACAATTTGCAATTGTCTGTAACTCCAACTCGAGAAGATTCAACACCTCTGGCCTCTGCATACTCCTGCACTCACATACACGTTTGTACATGACACACACCAACACACATAATTTAAAAATAATAAAAAACAAACCTTTAAAGATGTTTTCCCTGCTGGGAGTGATGATGCAGGCCTTTAATTCTAGCACTCAGGAGGTCAAAGCTGGAAAATCATGAGTTCTAGGTCATCCTTGGCTTCATAGTGAATTTGAGGCTAGCCTGGGCTACACAAAACCTTGTCTCAAAATAATAATGTTGTGAGTTATACACTAGAGAAGACTACAGAGACATAGGTTGAAGCCAACAGGAAGTCTTTATTAGTTGGCTAGCTACAACAGAGGGTGATCAAGACCCGGGTGCAGTCCCACAGTCCCAGGACTTTCTCAGGGTGAGCTTTAAAGCACAAAACCACATCCTGGCTTGACACACCTCTGCAAGAACAGTTAGCCAGAAGCAGATCTGCCGAAGTCAAAAGACAAAGTTACTACATTCAGACTTTC